>NC_080585.1:32563770-32871770 GCF_029962835.1 Magnolia sinica
TGGATGGACATTTGCCCTAGGGAATTCAAATGATGCTAAACCGCAACCTGTCATCACCAACTTCATCTGAAGAATTTATTCATGGTGGAACGAAGGTGATCAACTGCATGTATAACCAGAGATAGACGATATATGATCTTCGTCTTCAACACAGATGAAGATGCAACCACTTTCGAAAAGGACTGATGTGAGGAGTTTGCAAATTCTCAAGGTGTTTGAACCAGTTCGTGAATATGAGAAGAAAGAGCAATGAATGTGTAAAACTGGATACGAACCACTGAACTATTCGAAATTGGAAATATATTTTCCAGTGCAGTGCAATGAAGGCATTGATTGCACTGCTAGACGAACTACTCCTTGACAATACCAACGTCTTTAGTAAGTACACTGACTCAGTAATGTATACGAGGGTGGCAAAAACGGCGGATTTAAATTCAGTTTCAAACGTGTTGAATACATTATTCATTAACACAATGCAAAACAATCCGAGCCCTAAATCCAGATACACCCTAAATGTACCAGAGCTGCGTATGCCAACGGATGGCAAACGGATTTAGCTGTTAACAGTCAAAAAGTCGGTTTTGCCCCTACTTGTCCACTTATATCACTGTTTATACCCTTTCTAGATTTTAACTTTGTCAAATGATGGTACTATCCTCCCATTTTGGCTCTATGTGTTCATTATGATGTCTGTGTTTTATCCACACCGTCCATCCATTTTTCCGGCTCATTTTAGGACAACATACCAAAAATGAGAATATTCTGAAGCTAAAGTAGACCACACGATGGAAAACATTAGGATCAAATGCCTACCGTTGAAACATTCATGGTGCCACATGGATTTATAAGAAAACCATATTGTCCATCTATTTTTTTCATCTCATTTTACGTGATGGGTTGAGAAATGAGGTAGATCAGAAGCTCAAATGGGCCACACAACAAGAAATACGGGAAATGAACACCGACTATTGAATATCTTAAAATCATCGTGTTTTTCAGCGTTTCTTTGAAGCCCTAGCACCCTAGCCCTTCTTTTGAAGCAGCAAGCGGAGGAACAAGTGAAGGTCCCCTTGGAAGGGGGCCACAGCGCATCAGCTTGTTGCCATAGCGCACTAGCGCACAAGACTTTTGAAGCAGGGCATTCGTCCAGTAAAGGTGAAACGTCTTTAGTGTTGTTAATACCTCTCTTCCTTCTCCCTTCCGTTAAGGGTCAAAGAATAACAATATAAGCTTCTATTAGGCCCGGTTAGGTACTTCGTTCCTAGCTTTCCTAGACGCTTGTGCCAAAAGGATCCTTCCATAGGCCTGACCGGAAATCGTTTGTCCAGGAACAAACCAAAAACAAAGTCAAAGTAGCAGTTCATGAGACCATGAATTCCCATGTTTCAGCATGCATTATGCCACTAGGTCCCACCCCCATTGAGTCACCCTTTTTGTTTCGCTCTTTTCTTTTTTGAATTGCTGCAGCAAGTCAGTTACCTACCGATCTCACTGGGCGACTGGTGGGTGCGATCTCGGCTATGATTTTGAGACTGCATGGATGACCTGGTTCCTAAGGTGGTTGGGGTTCCAGCTTCCGTACAAGGGAGCTTCACCCGCAATCTACAGCCAAAAAGCCACTTATTATCGCGCTCGGGAAGATAGGGGCAATGTCGAATGTAGCCATAGCGCGTGAGACACGCGGGACTTTTTCATCAGCCACTGAACTCTTCAAATGAATAATTAATGAGGCGACAGGTTAGTTGCTGAGTTTAGTTGGTTGATAGAAGGTGAGTGCCTATGCCGGCCCCGCCTCACTAATGGTATGCAATTTCCTACTTGATAATTTAGATCAAGTATCTCATATCTAGTTGAAGGGGGCGTGGCCAAGAAGCAGCCAGCTGAATGCCCCCTTCAACCTGCTCTAGTATGTGAGGGAAGGAGCCTGATGAATGATGAATCCTTTGAGTGTGAATTTTGGCGTTAGGATGTAAAAATGGACTTTCAAGCTGGTGGGAGCTTATGTTTTTTAACTAGCTCATAGCAGAAAGATTTCGTAGAGTGATCAACCTTTTAAAGTGAGTTCCTCTTTAATCAAGATTACAAGAGATTAATCTCTTTATCATTATGTCTCTGAATCATCGTGAGGCCCACTTTGTGCTTTGGATCTGCATCAGTTTTTGGCCATGCCCTAATATGAGATGACAAATCCAAATGGACGGGATAGATTTGTCACAAACATTATGGTGGACCCCACCTACGGTGGAGCAACCCTCAGGCCCGTTTAAATGTCCCAATCAAAGTGGATGTGTTCTGTGGCCTGGATTGTTCGATTGCCTCACCGCCAGCAGCAACGTCGTTGCTGGACAGTGTTGTGTGGGAAGCGGATTGCTGGTGTACTACACACCACCGATGTGGCTAGTGTGTTGGTATGAGTTATATCCAACCGTATACTTGGTGAGCTCGTGGTAAGACCGAAAAATAAGACATCAAAAATCAAGTGGACCACACTGTAAAAAGCAGTAAGGATTGAACGCCTGCCATTGAAACTGTCTTGGAGGTCACAAAAATTTTGAATCAATATGATATTTATTTTTTTATGTCCATCCAGGTCTGTGTGACCTTATGAACAGGTTGGATGGAAAGTAAACTTTATAGTGAGCCCTACTGAATGTTTTAAAGGTGAGAATCACTGCCCCCACTTCGATTTATGGTGTGGCCAACTTGAGCCTATGAAATTACTCATTTTTGAGATTCATGTCTAAAATGATCTTTCCAAATAGATTAACGGTGTAGATATGATAAATACATTATTCTGGGGCTCGTGTAAATTTGATCTACTTTTCACTCTCTGTACAACTCAGAATTGGAGTAGCATCAGTGCTCGTCTTCGAGCGCGACACGTACCCACACCAGCCAGGTTAGTTGGTGATGTGTGGTACATCAGCCAATCGGCTTCCACTAAACGAGTGCTACCGGTATATATATATATATATATATATATATATATATATATATATATATATATATATATATATATATATATATTATCCACACTGTACCTCTACCATCCCTGTTTTTTTTTTGTTGGAGGGTCATCTTGAGCTTTGGATATGACTCATTTTTTACAGTGTGCCACTGTTCCTAACAATCTGCCTGTATAGGTTCAACAATTTTGATTTCCTGCGAACTTGGCCTCGATGTAGGTCGGGCCATGGCCTCAAATAAGTTAGAAAAATAGATAGACGGGGTGAATTTCTTACAAACATCAAAGTGGACCACGTACAGTCAGGGTGGGCTAGTACGGTACTATCCAACTTGCGAATTGCGATTGCCAGCTGCAGTAAAGCAAGGGCAGTTTTGTACATTTTAAAAATATAAAAATTAATTCGTACATATAATTTAATGACTAACTATTTGAACTATAAACAGGTTTATAGAAATATTTTAAAAGCACAAGGTTTTCGGTGTCTAGCCAAAAAGTAATGGTCATATGACAAAATCGTTAATAATAAAAGAAAACCGTAGGTCGTATAGCGCCTTCCCGGTGACCGCGGTTACGTTGGCCAAAATATCTATTCAGTCAAGCCCATCTGATCCGAATGCGGCTTGTGAATGGGCTTCGGTGGATTTAATGTTGAACACGTGTGCGAAGCTGTACACGTACAACTGGACTATCTCAGACAAATGAGTGAAATTAGCATTCCTCCCTCTTGCTGCGACATTGCACGCACTGAGGACTGAATTGAAGAGCATCTCGGACAGATTAGTGAAATTAACATCCCTCTTCTGCTTCAACACTACACACATCGAGCAAATAATTTTCACACGCCCATATCTAACGCTTCTCCATCTCTCTTCTCTGCACACTGAAATCACGTTTCGGTATGTTCTTTTTCTACACCCTTCTTTGTCCTTCTTTTTCTTCTTCTAATTTATTTATTTTCATCAAAGTCAAGTGATTTATTTGTTAACAACCGCTTTCTATTCTTTTCTTCCCCCTCTCTCTCTCTCTCTCTAGAATTAAAATGGTAGGTGTACGCAGATCAACTCTCTCTCTCTCTCTCTAGAATTAAAATAGTAGGTGTACGCAGATCAAAGTGTATTATTATTTTTCTCTCCTTTCTTTCTTAATAAGTTTCTCATACTTTCGTTTCATATATATACATTTATTTTCAGATGTGTTACATTTTTATTTTTTTTCTTTTCTTTTTGGGATATTTAACCAAAATATTAGTCAAGAATTATGAGTTTACCAAACAATGCCTTCTTGAGTAATTAAAAATCCTAAAAAGTGTATTTCGGAGGTTGAAATGATCAGAACGTCCTACGTTTTGTTTTGTTTTGTTTTGTTTTTTTTTTTTTTTTATAGTATGAAGCCGAGCAACGTGTAGCTCTGTGTGGAATCCTAGCCGTCCAACAATTTCAACCCACTGTAAGGATCAGTTGAAGCAAAAATAGGTGGACCACACTTGTAGTTTGTTATTTTTGCCGGCTACATTTATATTATTTTCTATGTTGTGGTCCATCTGATCAGTGTATGGAGCTGATTTTCTGCGCAACTTGATCCACATTGTGAATGGGGGTGGATGTCCTGATCTGTGGACAGTTGTTGTCCAACCAGTTTGATGTTAACATCTTTCTCATAAAGTGGCGTATACACATGCATGTGACATCCACTCAGATCATAAAATGGAAACTTCGTTGATGAGAGAAAAATGAAAAATAAAATGAAAATAGGGTAAAACTTTATTATATTTTAGGTAAAGATAAAGAAAATTATATGTTTTATGAAAATTTTAAAACATACGTGAGAGTTGAGAGAATTCGTGAATCTCTTATACATGACTGGGCTGGTTAGATTCATGACGTCTGGCTAATATTGATAGTATTGATGATATCCACTGATACAATGGTTGGGACCGGTCACCTATGATTTTTAGATCATGGTCCAAAATGATTATGTCCATTCCCGTCTATCATAGAGGTTAAAATGGATGGATTGGATTTTGGACCGATGGTGCCCTGCTGGCAGATGTGGTGCACACTTGCCAATGTTTTAGCCTGAGTTTTGGGCCTAAATTGAGGTATTAAAAAAACAGCTATAGCATTTATGTCAATATTATCGGATACCATGGCCAAAATATCTACTCAATGAGGCCCACTTATAGGCATATACTCAAATTGTACAAGCCGAGTAGATTAGGTGTGCCCCAGCCTCACTCAAGATGGTGTGGCTCCCACCATGGACCTGCCTTGATGTGTGTATTCTCAGGTGGACCATATCATAAGAAACAATGGTGATTGATCATTAATGAGCCATAAAATTTGTGGATCAAGGTAATATTTCTTTTATCCCTTAATCCAGGTTTATGTGACCTTATCAATGAATTGGATGGCAAATAACATTAAGTAAACCTTGTGGTGGGCCCAGGAAGTTTTTAATGGTAGGGTCTTTAATCACCTATGTTTATCCACTGACAATTGGATTTGCTTTATTTTTGGCACCAAGAACTAAAATGATCTGAAAAACATATTCATAGAATACAAGGTGGCCCCACGGTAAGGGGGGCACTCTCTTCGGTGCTGCCGGGGTGCACCTAATCCACTACCATACGCGTGGTTGCAATGCACTGGTTCGTAAATGGCCTTAGCTGTATTTAATGTCGAACACCGGGAGCGGATTGGATACTGAACGCTTCAGTAGCCAAAACGCTACTGAAGTGATGTGGCAAAACGCCATTGGTTAGTTAACAAGAGCGTGTTCCCTTGGTATAAATGCTACTCCGTTAGATCAGTTAACGGATCTTTCTGCCTTTACGCCGTGCACCACTCGGCCATGAAATCGGATTGTTATACCGAGAAAATTCAGTTAGGCCCACTATGAATTTATGTGATTTATCCACACCTTCCATCTGTTTTTCCATCTAATTTTAGGCGTTGAGCTCAAAATTGAAGCTTATAAAAATCTCAAGTGAACCGTACCACAGGAAACAGTGAAAATAATACCACAGGAAACAGTGAAAATAATGATTTCCACCGTTGAAACCTTTCCAGGCCTACAGTGATGTTTATTTTTCATCCAAACTGTTCAAAGGATCAAAAAACATAAATGAAGGTAAAAAACAAATATAATCTTGATCCAAAACTTCTATGAGCCCCAAGAATTTTTCAACGGTATAAATTCAACTCACACTGTTTCCTTTGGTGTGGTTGATTTTAGCTATTTATATGCTTAGGTTTTGAGCTAAGGCCATAAAATTATCTTATAAAATGGATGGACAGACAGGATAAAATATATAAATCATGGTGAACTCGACGGAGTTTACTTACGCAATCCGCTTCCCTTGGCCACGTACCGTTGGGAACTCAGGCACACTGTGATGTTTGTGAGAAACCCTCCCCTTCCCTCTATTTTTTGAGTTCATTTCAGACGATGCCAAAAATAAACCGTATCCAAAGCTCAAGTGGACCGTACTAAAGGAAAATGTGGTTAGAGAAATTCCTACTGTTAAAATCTATCTGGGTTCGACAGTGATGTTTACAAGCCATCCATACCGTTAATAACTTCATTCCTACTAGGATGAACTGAAATAAAAAAATATTAACATGACTCAAAACTTCTGTGGCCCACGAATATTTCTACTGTGGACGTTCAATTATCACATTTTTGGCCCACTTGAGCTCTAGAAACGGTTCATTTTTGGTTCCAAATCTGAATTGAACTCAAAAAACAGATGAACAGGTAGGATTTCTCACAAACATCACAATGAGCCCCACCTGATTCACAGCGCAGGAACTTCCTGGAATGTCTTTGGGCAGAAAATCCACGTCCGGTTTTTTCTTAAGATAAACAATTACTTGCACGTGGCCGAGTGCATCCACGGCCTAAACGGAAAACATCTCAAACATCCGCTAACGGATCTCGGTTGGAAGAGTATTTATTGAAAGGAAACAGCAGCTGGCATCCACCAGTGGCATTTTGCCACATCACTTCAGTAGCATTTTGGCCACTGAAGCGTTCAGTATCCAATCCGCTCCTTCGAACACCTGTACACGTAGGAATAGTCTTTCCCACACAAATGACTGAAATTAGTGGTGCAGCGGGGATTCATGGTGGGTGTTTCCGTGACTGTGGGGCCCACCTTGATGTATGTGCATTACTCAAAAATAAAATAGATCCAAATCATGTGTACTAAGGAAATAATGGTAATTGACTACTAAAATTCTTTTAGGCTACAAAAGTTTTGGACGAAGCTGATAGTTGCATGGTCCCTTAATCCAGATATTTGTGACCTTATTAACAGGTTAGACGACAAATAAACATTCTGGTGGCCCCAACAATTTTTGAATGGTCGATAGTTGATCACATGTTTCATATGGTGTGGCCCACCTGAGATTTGGATCTGCTTCATTTATTTTTTTTCCATAACCTAAATGAGTTGCCAAAACTAATGGACAGTGTGGATATAAGGCACATAAATTACCGTGGATAGTTAGGGATCCACGGAAGCCGCGGCATCACTGTACTGCTGCAACACTACACCTGCTAAGGCCTGAGCTGAAGAAAGGGAGAAGCTCTATGACGCTAAAAATCTCAAATAGAAAGCTCATGCATAGCACTCGCTGTAGAACTTTTCACAGGCTATACCTAACACTTGTCCATGTCTCTTCTGTGCAGAGTGAATTCACGTTTCTTGAAAACCAAAGTAGGCTCCTTTCTCCACCCTTCTCTTTTTTGCGTTTCTATCTCTTCTTTTTGGTTTTTCTTTTCATGCAAAGCCGAGTGATTGATTTGTTAACAACCACTTTCGACTTTTCTTTCAAGCTTAAAATAGGAGGTATATGCGAGTCTTCTCCTAAAGTGGGTGATATTTTGGGCGGGGCCTCAACCGAAGGAATAAGTAAGCTCTACCATTCTACACTCAATTAAAAAGCTCACGCATAGCTCTCTCTCTCTGTCTAAGATTTTTCATATGCCATACTAACACTTGTCCACCTGGCTTCTTTGCAGAGTAAAATCACGTTTCTTGAAAACTTAGGTATGCCCTTTTCTCAACCCTCTTCTCTTTTGCTCCCATTTTCTCTTCTTCTTATCTTCTTCTTGTGTTAAAGTCCCTCGATATACATTGATACATCATCCCGCTCAAGCTTTTAGAATAATTGGTTGTTTAAAATGATATTAGATATAATACTTAAGAATTTTGGATATGAAAATCCGTAATTATGAAAGTTCAGAATTTTAAAATAATTAAAAAAAATTAAACTAAATTTATAAATTTGAATAAAGAGAAATTTAGAAAACTTATTTGATTCGAGGTGAGAAGAAAGTCACTCGTCTTGAAATTGATTTGCTCTCATTTAGACAATGTCTATAGTGCAAAAGAAATATTGGACAATCAACCTCTAGAATACTCTCGAATATTGTCCATCATACCGACGTACTTGATATATGAAGACTTAAACAATATTTGTATGTCTAACTCAAAGGCTGAACCAAATGAACCATAAGAAACCATTGCAAAGATTTGAATTAAGAATTAGAGCTATAAGATTGATTAGATTTTTATTTTATTTTTAACTCGAAACCAGAGAAGTCTCTTATATAGACTTCAAAGGTTACCTCAAATGGATGTGTATGCACTCCGCTAATAGTCATGGCTGTTGGTTTTTTTTTTTTTTTTTCGTTTTCGAGCTCTATTCGAAAGTTTAAAATAAATGGCCATTCAGGTCAACTGTTGTAAAATAAAACTTTAAAAGGTAACAAAAAACTTTTAGGCTCACAAGTATATTCGTGCTCACATGCTCACACTTCAGCGCACCACACTACAACACACAACACCACGCTGCACCACGTCACGTCCACAGCCATGGTCCTGTCCAACGTGCTTATGGTTTATGGCATAAATCGGAGCTTTAGCATAACCCTCGAAGCAACCTAATTCACATGTTCCTTGAAAGAGGCCAAAGCTTTATACAAAATCCGCTTCTTATAAACTCAAGTTTTTCTACCTGCCTATCCAATGTAGGACTAAACCCACACCATTATAACAAAAAATGCATTTGTTTCTTTTTAAAAAATTTGGATGGATTTTTTCTTTAATTTTGAAACACCAAAATTAACAATCCCCTGCATGTTTCAAAATAATGATCTTCGAGTTAGACATGAATAATTGTGCATTATATAGATGTTTAATAGACTGGCATCGATACTTATACTAGATAAGGTAGATTCATAGGAGTCCGGTGAGAAATAATCTCGAACAAGATTTCTATTAATGCAAAACAACTACATATGTTACTCACACAATTGTTCTGATAAAGAAGGTTTCATGGTTTGATACTTTTTGGCTATACACATTTACGTGGATTTCACTAGTACTTTAGGGCCTGTTTGGTCTTACGGATCCCTTAGGATTAGGAGGGATGGGATGGATTTTAAGGTAATGATGGTGGTGTCAATGGATTGGTTTAAGATCTATGGGATTGCTATATCCTGAGATAAGTTTACTGAGTCTGTTTAGCACGCCCAGCATATTCCGGGATTTTACCTTCTAATCCCTTCCAATCCGTCCAACCAAGCACGCCCCAAGCACGATTGAATGGGAATAGGAGGGATGGGATCAATTTTAAGGTAATGATGGTGATGTCAGTGGATTGGTTTAAGATCCATGGGTTTGCTATATCCCAGGACAAGTTCACCGAGTCTATTTGGCACGTTTGGCATATCCTGGGATTTTACCATCACATCCCTTCCAATTCCTTCCAATCCGCTCGTCCAAACACCCCCTTAGAGAATTCATCCACGTTTTCATAGAAAGTGGCCTCACCTCCACACTAATATACGTGAATTCCATCAAGTATATGCAATAACCGAATACACCACCAACAAGTATATAACATATGGATTTATTAAGAGTTTGAAATTCAACTTTACTAATTGTTGCTTGTACTGCCTACACCATAGAAGGGGATTCCTTATCACAGTGTTAAACGACTCCTAGTGTTTTGTTGTTTATCCATTTGAAACCTATTACATGGGATCTCTATTTGTATAGGTTGGGTTTTTCCCTTCGACATATTTACGACAATTGTTTACTAAGTCCTTTAATTAGAGGATCTACCAAATTCTTTTCTGATCTCATAAAATCAATGACTATTACTTCATCATGTAGTAAATGTCTTACTATGTTATGCTAGAGTCAAATATGTCTACATTTTTCATTGTATATTTTATTATTGACTATTATTATAGCATCTTAATAATCGTAATGCTAAAACAGGTTTTGGCCATAAATGTATATCAATCAATAGATTTTTAATCAATTATCCTTCTATTCAAGTTTTTTTTTTTTTTCAAAACAATGAACTCGAATTCCATAGTGAATCGAGCAATAAAAATCTATTAAGTGGATTTCCAAGAGACAGCTCCATTCAAAACGAAAATATATACAGTTGTGGAGTTTCCTTCATTTGAATCTATAATCTAATTAACATCGCTATATCTTTCCAATATAGTAGATAAACCAATGTAATGTATAGCATATATTATTATACCTTTTACATATTTTAGTATTCTAGATAAAGCATTCAATTGATCATGATTAGGGTTATAAGAATATGTTCTCAATTTATTTACTACATAACCTATATCAAACCTTGTGCAATTCATTAAGTACATTAAGCTACTAATGGTTCTGGAATATTCAAGCTGTGATACACTTCCACCTGTGTTTTTCTTTAGATATATGAAATAGTCATAAGGAGTGCTAACATGAATGCTATCAAAGTAATTAAAAGTTTTTTAACACTTTCTCAATGTAATGAGATTGAAATAGAATAAAATTATCATATTTTCTAATTACTTTTATTCCAAGAATTACATTGATCATGTCTAGATATTTCATATCAAAATATAATAACAAGAATTTCTTAATAGAGTTAATCAACTTAAGACTATTTCCAAAAATGAGCATGTCATCTACATACAAATAAATAATAATTCCTTCATTACCTATAATTTATTATATACGCATCTGTATATGTCATTTATTCTATATCCATTAGATTTCAAAGCATAATCAACTTTCTCATGCCATTATTTAGGAGCTTGTCAAACCATATAGGAATTTGATTAATTACATACTTTGTTTTCTTGACGTTCAATTTGGTAACCCTTATATTGATCCATGCATATTTCTTCTTATAAATCCCTATTCAAAAAAAAAGTTGTCTTCACATATATTTAATGTACAAGAAGTTTGTATATATATAAGGACTTTAATAGAAGAGATCCTAGCTATAAGAGAATATGTATCAAAGTAGTCTATCCATTTCTTCTATCTGAAATCCTTAACCACTAATCTAGCTTTAAACTTATCAATGATACCATCAGGTTTTAACTTTTTCTTAAAAACTTATTTACATCTTTTTGTCTTATTCACAGGTGGCATGTCTATCATTTATCAAATCTTATGACACAGAATAAATTCTAATTATCATTTATAGCTTCTTTCGATTCATCGGGTGAATTGATAGCTTCTATATAAGTTAAAGGATCACCTTAAGGAGAAAAGTATAAAATTCATCTTCTAGGTTAGTTTCTTTTTTCAACTCTTATGCTTCTCTTTGGTTTTATTTATATGTTTTCTCTTTCTAATTTCTTATTACTTGAGGCAATACTTGAAGCATCATTATTTTTAATTTATTTAGATTCAACTTTATTGAAAAAACAATCTCAAAGAATTTGCATCTCTTATCTCGATGATAGTGTTAGGGTATAGAATGTTATCTTTATATCTTAAAACTAAGAATCTAAAGCTGCACCATTTTCTGCGTATCTTATAAACACTCAGTATATTGCTTTCAAACCTAATTTTATTTTCTTAGTTTTCATTAATCTTACTATTACTAAGCACTCCTACACTTTAAAATATTTATAACTAGTAAGATGTTTTTTTTTTCATAGTTCATATAGTATCTAACTTGTAACTTTATAAGGTATTTAATTAAGGATATGATAAAAAGAAAAAATGGCTTCTCCCTACATGTTTGGGGGTAAGCTAAAGCTGTTCAACATTGCTTTTATCTTTTCTTTCAAAGTTTTATTTTTTTGTTCTACTATACTATTTTGTTTAGGTGTATAAGGGGTAGTGATTTTATGTATAATGGTATTCTTTTTATAGAATTCTTTAAATTGCAGGGATTTATATTCATCCCCATATTTGTTATAATTCTCTTGATTTTTTTTATTTAACTAGTTTTCAACTTCTGTCTCATGTTTGATAAAGAACTCCAAGGCTTTATCTTTACTTTTTAATAAGTATACCTTAGTATACTTCGAGAAGTCATTTATGAAGGTTATATAGTATCTTTTTATTTATTTATTTCTAAACATGTGATTCTTAAAATCATCCAACTCACTATGAATCAGTTCTAGAATAACAGGTTTTCTAAAAACTAATTTGAATGGTTTTTTATGGAACTTAGACTCTATACACACTTCACATTTATTTGGTTCTTGATGTGAAAAACTAGGTATAAGACCTTGTTTCTTCATTCTTTGCAGAATATTTTACATGTCCTAATTTATTATATCATAAATCAAGTAACTCAATGAAGTAAGAAAAATTGAAATTCATCTTATTAATATCAATAGATGGTACATTCAGTACAAACAGTCCATCACAACGGTAGCCCTTCTCAACAAATGTCCATTCTTGGAAAGTATAACCTTCTTTGAATCGAAAACTAATTTGACACCAACTTTTTTTAGGAGGTATCCAGAAACTTTTTTTTTATGTCATGTACATGTAGAATATTATTTAGTTCAAGGGTCTTTACAGAAGTGAGCCTTAAGGTTACTTTTCCTTTTTTGACTACTGAGCAGGTTTGAGCATTTTTCATAAACACTTGCTCATCCCTTATAGTTTGGTAGGAGGCAAACATACTTTGATCCTTACGGATACGAAATGTAACCCCAATGTCTAGTACCCAATGTATTGTGTTGAGAAGGTTTACTTCAGATACCACCACAACTATTTCATCTTGTCCATCTTGTTCAGTTACATTTGCCTAAGCTTAAGAAGCCTTCTTCTTGTGCCTACACTCTCCAATATGATACATGAGTTTGTCACAATGAAAACATTTTCCTTTTTTTTTTTTACCAGTTTCCTTTTCTTATTTTTGAGTTTATATTGTCCAACAAAATGGCCTGGTTTTTCATAGTGGAAATATGTACCTTTTAAGTATCGGTGTTGATCAATAAAATGTCTTGTCTTTCCAAAGTGCTTACATGATCCAATTTGATCATTTTATTCTCCTAATTTTTTCCAACTAGGTTGGCATTTGAAGCAGTTCTATTAGCATTTTCCTTTGATGTCTTACACGATTGACTTCCTCTATTCAGAAATGTACGATAATGTTTTTCATGGACATCCCAATTTTCTTGTGTTTCACTTTATTTTTGTATACTTTTCAAAAGGAATGAAGTTTTTCAATTAAATCACCTCTAAGGAAAACACCATCTATTTTTAATCATTCAGATGTAAACATGTGCACTAAAACTTTGATACTCAAGTATCTGATTAGATACGAGTTTATTATCTAATATAGAAAAGTTCAGAAAGGAGGAAATAATATGTTTTTTAGCACCAATTACTTCTAACACATATTTCTTAACTAATGCTGACTAGATATCATTGACTCTTTCATATGGAGCATACACATCGTACAATTCATCAAAAAGGGAATTAACAATATAATTTTTGATAGTTGTGGTCATCCCTTACAAAAGTTTCTTTATCGGCTTAATATTGGAAAGTATCAAATAACACATCAGATATTTTCAATGTATCTAAAGCAAATGTGAGTTTCTGTTTCTACCTTTTAAAATCATTCCTAGAAAATGTTTTGATTTTAGATTATTCGGTGGTCGGGTTTACTATTATATTTGCCACTATTACATATTACAGATTAGTAGATCAATTTCAAGATTGTAAGAATTTTGGATATGTAAATCCGTAATTATAGAAATTTGAAATTTAAAAATAATTGTATAAAGAAATTAAAATAAATTTAGAAATTTGAATAAAGGAGAATTTACAAAACTTATTTTATTCAAGTTACAACGAAAATCATTCCGCTTAAAATTGATTTGCCCTCCTTTAGACGATATCTGTAGTGCAACAGGAATACTGAACAATCAGCCTTTAAGATACTCTTGAATGTTGTCTCATCACACCAACACACTCGATGTACAAAGACTCGAACCATATTTGAAATGCTAAATAATAAAATGAATTCTATGAGGCAGTTCTAAAACAGCTACAACCCCAACAAGTACAGAAGACTGCCCAGGAAGTTGAGTAATTGGTCCACGATCCTCCTCAGCCCTCCAACCCGCTAGTTGCTTCTCAAAGAAGCCGACAGCTCGGATCGGCAAGGCTAGCCCCTTCTCATGTTTCTGGGATCGCGTATAACGCCCCAAATTTCAAGGGCTGAGTAGGAACTCGACTCCCGAATTTCCGAGTGCCATGTGTACCCTAATGGGCTTTAGATTTCAATTACATTTGGATTATCTTATAAGTCATGGGGTGTTTAGCGAACCATGAAGCATAAGTAAGTCATAAAACAATAACAAGTGCAGTTAAATATGTAAAATATCCAAAATGCAATCCCAAGAAAATCCAGGATAGGGAACTAGTCCCGCCCATACAAGTGTCCCAAAATGACAAGAGCCCTGGCTCATACCCTGTGATCGTCCATACATAAGATAGAAGGAGCCACTGAAGGTCTGGTAATGCACCCACTCCTCTTCATCATCCGTGCTAGCATCCTTCAGCGCATCCAGTTCTGTTGTCCCTGCATCTATGACAGGTTCTGGTTGGTGTTTTGAAATACCGTCCCAGAGTGGGAGTGAGTGATCAACTCAGTGGTACCATTAACAATAAGTTACATAGATTATCATATGCAATAACAAATTTAGTGAAAGGCATACATTCATAAAATCCTAAATACCCTGGTTAATGCAAATGCATGATTCAATGATATAATGCATGCTTTCACCACAACACTCTCTCAAGCGACAACATCTAACGATCACGAATGACCAACACTCCCTCAGTGCGACCACGACTGTCAAATCGCCAAAGTAACCAATGTAATGTAACGTGAATGTTAGCCAAGCTAATTAATTATGTCCATTCATTTAGCAGTTTGGGAAAACTGAGATACCCTGACAGATCAATACCCTAATCATATCGCGAGGCTCTGTCAGTCGTGGCCATATGTCTTTTACGATCCTTGGCCTATTTGGGTTCATCATTATCATAATTAGAATCATACGAAGGCGTCTAAGACAATTAAAGTCTTGCTCACGGTCACTACGGGGAGGCTTGTCACCCCGACGTAGGCCGACAGCTCGGGCATAGTGTCCCATACCACCATCCCCGGCTCATGAGTTTAGTTGCTCACTGGTCACTACGGGGAGGCTCGTCATCCCAGCGTATGCCGACAGCTCCGGTATAGTGTCTCATACCACCATTTTCGGCTCATGAGTCTTGTGGGTCGTAATTAAGGGTTGCCAGTGGGCGCAAATGGGTACATGGTGCCTTAGGTTTCAGCAGGCGTGTACAAACATGGTTAATGTACAAGGATGACCAACCAGTGGGCCAATTCGTCCCTATGAGACAAACCACGACTGTACAGCCTGAGAGCAACGTCTCGCGTAGTCTAACTACAGCCGACAACTCACAGTTTGGCTACTCGGGCCAAACTTACCCGTGAGCTGACCCAACAAAAGGGTTGTCCAAGAAAATCCTGGTTGGCTGGCCGATCCGAAAGGAACGTAATGTGTAAATACAAGGCCAATAAGTAGAAGCTGATCTACCTGTAGTTGTGAGGGAATCAAGCGAGTGTAATTATAGTCCACATCTGAAATCAGGGTACAAAACATTGCTGTGCATAACTCCTAGTTATACACATATGTGGGTCTAAGTTTCAAAGGATTGCGGTGTGGGAATGAACACCACAGTTAGCTGTAGGGAGAATTTCATCCTACGTGGTGTGCTGTGGGTAATGAATTCCCTCATTTCAAATCTACGGGAGGCATGTGTACCAGTACATAGTGTACATTCAGCAAATTCAGGGACATTCCTAGCTAGGAGTTCCACAATTTCGACAATTCAATAGTACAAACAGCAATACACCAATCTACACATATAAGTTGCATGCAACATGATCTAACTTATGAAATCAATAAGATTGGGGATAATGCACATGCAACTTCATAATTTGACAGACAATTCAACAATGCATACATCAGGGAACTTAGAATTGAAATTCCTTTCCTAATTTAGAAAATTTCTAGGCATAAGTTCTAAATCAGAAAATTCATACTAAAACAACAACATGCAAGTAAATTTCCACACAAAATCACTAAACTGACTCTAGGCATGATAACAGGCCACCTGGAGGTAATGGTCCACACTTATCGTCAACCGAAAGTTCTTGCGATCGTTCTAGCGGCACCGAATCTGCAAGTTTGACGTGTCGGGGCCCTGTGCCACGTGAATTGCATGTCAGGATGCATGCATGCGAGCCTAACCAAGAAAAATGGAGGAGAGCTCAAATTATTACCTTAGATCAGCCATACCTTTTCTCTACGGCGGTAGGGCCGAGATTTTCGACAAATGCGGAGGTAGGAGTGCGAGAATTCCAATTTCCTAGTTCCCCAAGCTCTCACACCCTCCCTCTCTCTCTTTCTCTCTCTTTCTCTCTCTCAGTTGCTAGAATTTTTGTTGTGGGAGAGAGGGAGAGAGGGTTTACAGGGTTTTATACCCTTCATTTTACTTCTGTTGGCCCTAGGTGTTACTTATTTCCTCAAATGGCCAATCGGGGCCCACTTATGACTTTTAGGGCTGCCCTGATGGCCCCCTGGTTCATCTGAATTATGAAATTGGTGCCTCATGGTCTGATAAGGGGCTGTCTAAGGTTTAACGGCAAACGGATACGGGGATTTAGCGCAAAGGTTCGATTTGCGATCAACAGTTACCGTTGCTCGATCAAGGGTCAAATTTGGTGGACAAGTGTAGGGAAATATCTTTAACCTTTGGTGCAAATATGGATGAAATCCGACGACTAAAATGCCCCAATTCACTGTCCTAAGTGGCGAGGCCATTTGTTTTAAAATTTCATATTTTAGGCCAAAGCTAGGGCGAGTTGCACTTTACAAGTGCTGACTGGACGACGTGAATCATCTATTTCCAGGTGTCATCCGAGTCTATTCCTTGCGATGGGCCACAAGCCCAATGAGGCCCATGGCCTCCCAAAGTTTAGGAAATTTCTGCCCCTCCTTGGGCGACCCGTATAGACAGTCGCCAAGTACAAATGGGCAGATCGGCTCTACAGCCCGCGTTCGGCCCGAACATAATCAGACTCAATCACATTAGTGGCTTAACCCGGGTTAATTTATTGGTGTTAATGTAACGCCCTGATTTCTAAAACCCGAGTACGAGACTCGCTTCAGAAATTCAGGAGTTTATAAGTCAGAGAACCAGCGGAAGTACAACTCAGAGTGCGATAGCAAAATGAAGCATTGATAATCATGTGAGCCCAAATATTTGGCCCACCCAAATGGGGTCTTGGTTACAAAATTCCATAAGTTCTAAAATACTAAACTACTGAAATTAAAATATTGAACTGCTGATTAAGCCCGAAATACGCCGCTGCTTCTTGTTGCGGCTCGTCATCATGGTAATCTTCCTCGGACTCCACGGTCGGGCCATCAAGGCCAGCACCATCATTCTCCACATCCGTCCTATTCGCATCCTCATTTATACCTGCATTATATGTATGGTTATATATTCAAAGGATGAGTGGCCAGCTCAGTGAGAACTCCCTTCAAGATTACACACCACCGCATTAACCAAGCATTGTTTCAGATGGTAAAACATACAAAACATTTCATGATGATCTTGTTTAAGTGCATGGATGCGTGAGTGTACATCAACTGGGGGTGCATATCCAGTTGGTCAATGAGTGGACCTTTCAAATAGTCGGTCCGATAATCAAGAGAATGGCCTTTTAAACAGTCGGCGCATTCGTGCATGGGGATGAGCCTTTCAAACAGTCAGCTCATCCCAACAAGGGAATGAACCTTTCAAACAGTCAGTCAATTCAGGTAAGAGAATGAGTCTTTCAAACAATCGACTCATTCAACTTGCGAAGGAACGGGTCTTTCAAACAGTCGACCCCGCTCAAGTAAGATAGTGGGCCTTTCAAACAGTCGGCTCACTTAAACAATGAATAGGCCTTTCAAACAGTCGGCTCATTCATGCTAGAAGGATGTGCCTTTCAAACAGTCAGTTCATCTGAATAAGAGAAATGGACCTTTCCAATAGTTAGTCCATTAAAAAATAGGAGTGTCATGTATGCATGATTAATTCTCATTATTATTATCTGAATTTGCAAGCAGCCTATTTAGAAAGACTTTCTAATAGGTATCATAGTCCAAGGTTTATAAGCATAATTATCCTTCAAGCAAAATTTAGCATACTACATATATACGTTTCCACATAATAGATAGTAAGAATGTAATAAATTTTAATACTACCGCAAATAGCCATAAAAGCAAAGTCATTAATTATTAAGTAAAATTAGAGTTGGACTAACACATGAGATAACATGGAAGAGGAAAGCTCAAGGGGTAGAAACCTTACCTGTGGGGTTGTGTTTTTTAACTCGGTCTAAGTCTTCTTGTGGCCCAAGGTCACTCAAGGAATCTCCTAAAATTATAGTTTATATTTGTTAGGTATTTCTATGGCTTGGATTAACAGTTATATTGCAATGAAGTCCTATGGATGGTGCGGATATACAACACATCATGAGGTGGGCCCCACCCGTCCAGAGGGCTGGACGGTGTGGATGAAGAACACACACATCAAAGGTAGGGTCCTCTGTCATATGGTCAGTGTAAATAAGCACCTACATTAGGTTGGGTTCCGTTGCACCAACGGTGCAGATAAAATTCTTATACTATGGTGGGATTCACTGCAAAGATGGACAGTTTGGATGAATCACGTATATCAGGGTGGAGTCCATATGTGTGGCCCACAGAAGTTATAATGATCAGAGAACATTTTGGTATTTTGGGCCATCCATGACTAACATGGGGGCGCATCTAACGAACGGTTCAGATGGCACTGACGCCACCCATGTCAGTACACACATTCCATGTTAGTCACCTTGCTAGGGACTGATACCAAGGCCTCCAGTGCTGAAATGAGATATCTCCACTCAGTCTGCCAGTTGAGCTATCGATCAGGGTGTTCACGTCCAGCGCTGGACGTCCACTGATGGACGATCTGGAGACGTCCATTGATGGACGGCCAGGGATCAATGGCCCTTGAGATATGGAGTGGATCGTGTAATAGACACGTCAAGGTGAGGCTGAGAATGGATGGTTCGGATGCAACCCTCAAGATCAGACCCATAGAGGCTGCTGACGGTCAGCCTGGATGCAATCCACATACCTCACATTACGTGGATGGAATGCATATATCAAAGGTGGGTCCACACGTGTGGGACCCACCGGTTACAAGTATACATAGATGCATTTTATGTGACATACAATATTATTTATTATAATAAATACTTACAGGTACATATTATGTATATATTAATTATTCTTATATATATATATATATATATATATATATATATATATATAAAACGTCCAGGGCCTGACGTCCCCTGTTGGACGGCCTGAACATACAGCCCATGTACACTGGATGAGGCCCACCGTCAGTGCAGCAGGGGGTGGCCCATCTAATTTTTCTCCTCCATTTGGTGAGGCCCACCTGAAAGTTGGTGAGGCCCAGCCGAACTTTGGTGAGGCCCAAAGCCTGTTTAATACTTCTACTGCCAACGTGCACAGCCAAGCCGTTTTTGGAGGCCATTTCTGGCCTCGATTTTTGCTCGATCACGGCCCATCTTTGGCCGTTCTTCAACCCTCAACCAGAGGCACGGTGGCTGCTACTTTCACCGTCAAAGAACGGCCCGAAACAGGGTCGTTTTCACCCTTTAGTTTCGGACTGATATCAGTCCGTGTTGCAGCTCGACGGAGCTCGTATTGTGAGCTGTTCCTGGACTGGGTTTCAGCTCCCTTGCCAGGGTCATATACATGCCATTATTTGGCCCCAAGCAGAGCCTGTACTTAGGCTGGTTCGGCCTTAAAACAACGCCTGAACACAGGCTACTTTCAGTTTCAAAACAGAGCCTGTCTTTGGCTATATGTACAGTCCCTGCTAATGGGTGTTTTTCAGCCATGAATGTGTGTGGGTGAGGTGTGATGAAGCCCTAGTTTGGGTTTATTTTAGAGTTTTTCAAAAAAAAAAAAAATGTGTGTGGGTGAGGTGTGATGAAGCAGTCAGGTCCGACCCCAGCTTAGGCTGACACGCACACACTCACCTCCTTCTCCTTCATCCTCTCTTTTCTCTCTCTTTTCTTTCTCTCTCCCACTCAAGTGGTGTGGCCGCGGGCTCACACTAACTTAGCTCGGTCCGTTTTTCACGGACTGAGTTGGGACAGTGCGTGCCAAGCTCACCAAAACGCTCACTTTTTCTCTCTGTTTTCTCCCTCTCTCTGTTTTCTCTCTCTTTTCTCTCCCTTCCTGTGTGGAATCTGAGAGAGCTGAACCTCCCCATTTATAGGCAGGGAGAGGAGAGGTTCGGTGGTTGAGATTTGTTCTGCAAATCCCTATGCAGCGCCGTCGGTGCCTGCCTCTGTTTTTCCCGAAACGGAAAATGCGGCTTGTAATTCCTTGCGGTTTAGTTATTTTGGGTTTGAGAGAGAGCTCTCCCAGGATGGGGTCTGCACGTCGGCAACCCTCTAGGTAAACCGACGCTACTCACCCCATTACGCCAGCGGTCCGATCGCCTACTACGGATCCCGTTTATCCATGATAAAACGGACGGTCAATTATCGATTCCCTTCGTTTGTTTTCGGGGGGCCACTTCCTTATACAGTTTTGCTGGGGTGGGCCCCACGGAAAGCGGTCGGGGTGGCTTACTTAGGTTTGAAACCCATCAGTTTCGAATCCTGAAAATGGCGGGAGAGGATTTCTTTCTTTGCAAATGGGTCGGTCAACAGCCATTTGACCGCTTCCCTTGGTCCAGTGCACATTGTGTACAATAACCCAAGGTAGCATACGCACCTTATGTGGGATCAAATGTGATGTTTGTAATAAATCTACACCAACCATTCATTTAGGAGTCCCCATGTAGAGCCCTAGGCCCAGTTTGGGGCATATGTGAGGCCCAGGTGGGCCGTACTGCCCATTTTTGGTCTTATTTGGCTAGTGTACACTAGACCAATGGCTGGATTGGCCCGATAGTTGGTCTCAACGGTTAAGCAGGAGCCTAGAGGACGTGGATCATTCGGTTGGCCACAATTTATTCTTCCAGGGTCGTTAGTGGGTGTATTTCCCTATTATGGCTTGGTTAACTTCTCGATAAATCACCTTAACTTGATGTGTTTTGTTAAGTTTTACCTCCCTAACTGGTGTTGGGTTCAACTTGGCTCGTTTGGAAGCTTGGTGGTAGGCTTTATCATCGAATGGGAGTCCTGACCTACATGTGTAAAGTTTAAGTTGTTTTGTTTAATCGTCTTTAATCCCTATAACCGGGATCCTCAGGGGTAACACCCGTGTACCAAAGGTACAGGGTGTTATAGTTAAGCCCCACACAGCGATCAAATCATGCGGTCCTACAACAACTCACACGTGGACGCCTCAAGACACTGTTCTGATTGTGCCTAGTGTTACAATCTACCCCCTTATAAATAAATTTCATCATCGAAATTTATACCTATTCGTACTACTTGAGCAGGCTTGGGTAGTGCTTGCGGATCTCGGTCTCCGTCTCCCAGGTGGCCTCTTCTTCCCCGTGATACGTCCACAACACCTTTACTATCAGGATCACCTTGTTTCGCAGCACCTGCTCCCTTTTGTCTAAAATTCAAGTGGGTCAGAGAATATAAGTGGCATTGTCCTTAAGTTCCATGTGCTCCCACTGGATGACATGAGTGGGGCTGGGGACGTACTTTTTTAGCATGAAAACGTGGAATACATTATGCACCTCGGCAAGTGGAGTGGGTAAGGCCAAAAGATATGCGACAGGGCCTATGCGATAAAGGATTTGGAAAGGCCCAATATATTGAGGAGCGAGTTTCCCTTTCTTGCCAAAGCGTAGGACCCCTTTCATTGGTAAGATCCTTAGGAACATGTGAATCCCTGCTTCAAATTCTTGGTCCCTTCGTCTTGTATCCACGTAGCTCTTCTGCCTACTTTGGGCTGTTAAGAGATGGAGCCTAATGATTTTAATTTTCTCGATGGTTGTCCGCACCAAATCAGGCCCTATTAGGCTCTTCTCGCCAATCTCTGCCCAACAATGAAGAGCCTGACATGGGCACCCATATAAAGCCTCATAAGGCTCCATGCCGCTGCTAACTTGGTATCTATTGTTGTAGGCAAACTCGGCATAGGGAAGGCACTCATTCCAGCTGTTTAGGAAATCCAGTGTACATGCTCTCAGCATATCCTCCAGTATCTGATTCACCTGTTCTGTGTACCAGTCCATTTGTGGGTGGAAAGCGGTGCTAAACTTCAACTTTACCCCCATAGCCTCCTGTATTCGGGTCCAGAACATCAAAGTGAATTGACTATCCTGATTCGACACGATCTCCAAAGGAATGCCATGGAGCCATATTATTTCCTTAATGTATGACCTGGCCAAATCATCGGCCAAGTTAGAAGCTCGGATCGAAAGGAAATGAGCTAATTTCGTCAATCGGCCTATGATTACCTAGATTGAATCGTGTCATTTCCTCATCCTAGGCAAACTAGAAATGAAGTCCATAAATATAAAGTTCCATTTCCATTCGGCAAGTGGCATGGGTTGCAAAAGGCCTAGTGGTCGGCGATGCTCGACTTTGACTTGCTAGCAAGTGAGGCATCAAGACACATAGTTGGCTATCTCCCTCTTCATGTTGTCCCACCAATAATTTTGCTTGAGGTCCCGATACATTATGGTGCTTCCTTGATGCATCATTAATTTGGAGTCGTGGGCAGCACTTAACAACTTTTCTTTTAGTCCAGGATGGTTTGACATAAAGGCAACCCTAGAATCGTTTGCCTCCATTGGAGATGACTCTCCATTCGAATTCACTCCGGTCTCCTGCTAATTCTCTCATTCTTCTTAACAATTCATCGCCCCTTTGGGCTTCGACGATCTGGTTATCAACCAACGGCTGAGCGTGGACATAGCGATGACCTCGTACTGTTCTTCTATTGTCAGCTTCATTTCAAAATCCCATGCAAACTCTACCATGCCCCACTGTTCTACCATCAGTGGGGCTGCAAATTCTAGTGACCTCTTTCGGCTTAAGGCATCCGCCACCAAGTTGGCCTTACCTGGATGATAGGAAATCTTGAATTTGAAATCTTTTAACGTCTCCATCCAATGACGTTGCCTCATATTCAAATCCCTCTGGGTGAAGATATATTTGAGACTCTTGTGATCGCAGAAGAGTTCAAATTCCTCCCCGAGCGATAATGCCTCCAGAGCTTCAAGGGGAAAATAACTACCACCAACTCGAGGTTGTGAGTGGGGTAATTCTCTTCATGCTTCCTCAATTGCCAAGAGGCTTAGGCGATGAGCTTGTCCCTTTGCATAAGCACGCAACCCAATTCCATTTGGGATGTGTTACTTTAGATGGTGTACTTGACTCCTTGCTCAGGAAAAATGAGCACTGGAGCCAAGGTCAACTTATCCTTCAATTCCCGGAAGGCCGCTTCTATCCTGTCAATCCTAGGAAACTTCTGACTTCAGTAACCGAGCCCGGTCGTTTCCAGTCTTGTACTGCTACCACTTTAGGTAGATTCACGGAGATGCCTTCCTTAGACACCACGTGTCACAAGAATTTGACTTCTTCTTTTCATAAGTCACACTTCTAGAATTGAGCAAAAAATTTATTTTGCTTTAGCGTTTCCAGGACCGCTTGTAGGTGTTCTTCATGCTCCCTACGACTCTTTGAGTATATCAGGATGTCATCTATGAATACAATGGCGAATTGGTACAGGAAGGGTCTGAAGACTCTATTCATAAGGTCCATGAACACAACTAGCGTGTTTGTGAGTCTGAAGGGCATGACTAGGAACTCATAGTGTCTAACGCTGGTTCTAAATGCCATTTTCGGTACATTCTCCTTTCTAATCCGTAGCTAATGGTATCTAGATTGTAAGTCAATCTTCAAGAAGTACTGGGTACCTTTCAGTTGATCGAACAGATCATCAATTCTAAGCAACGGGTGTTTATTACTCACAGTGACTTGGTTCAATCTTCGGTACTCAATGCACAACCGTAAGGTGTCGTCTTTCTTCCTCACAAACACGACTGGGGCTCCTTAAGGCGACACACTGGGTCGGATGAAGCCCAAGTCTAGCAGGTCATCAATCTAGATTCTAAGTTCCTCCATTTCGCATGGAGGCATATGATAGGTCAGAAGGGAGATGAGTGTGGTGCCCAACACCAAATCTATGATGAAGTTAATCTCCCTTCGGGGAGGGAGTCCTGGTATGTACTTGAATACGTCAACGTAATCCTGAACAACGGGCGTGCGTATTAGCGAGAGATCGTCATCGCCTTTTTCTAATGAAGCATAACATAAGACTCATTATGAATAGCTGACTTGGATTGGGAATGTAAAGGACGAGCCATCGTTTTCATAGATTATCACCATCCGTTCTTCGCAATCAATCTCGACTCTCATTGCGAAGAGCCAATTCATGCCCAAGATGACATCATAGTGAAAGACTTTTATGACTAGGAGATCCACACAAGCCCTCTTAGCCTCCAAATAAATGGGGCAACCTCGGCACACTGATGTAGCTTCTGAGAAAGTTCTGGCTGCCACTATGATCCTCGCTCCCGACATGGGAGTGGTGGGTAGCCTTAGATGCTTGACAGTTGTGCATAGATATTAGCAACATAGTGGACCCAGTCTCCACTATAAGGAAAATAAGGGTACCTCGTATGTGGGTCATTACTTCAAATGTTGAGGGTGTGGGCGTGGCTGCATCCACACCTTCTGCTGCCAGTGCGTGAACTCAAGCTTGTTGTGGCCCATTGGGCTACTACATAGGCCGTGGTGGCGGCCTATACTGAGGTGCCGACGATAGGTGGAACTGTTGAGTCGGACCCGCGGCTCGCTGAGGGGGAGCTGGCAATGATGGTTGGGGCGGTCGGTTGATGCGCTGAGGGGGCGCGTAGCCATAGTCCCTCATCTGAGAAAAGCAGAAATCCTTTGAATGGCCTATTTTCTTACAATACCCGCAGGTGTGATTAAGTCGGGCATAGGCGGGTAGAGGAGCTGCACATCGGGGAGGTGAGCTCGGGCATGGTTTCCTCCCTACGGAAGAAGAAGACTGTCCTCCCGCTCTACCTCGAGAGTCAAGTTGGAGGGGAACCCGCGAGACCCGCTCTCTGTCCTGCTCAGACCGCAAGGACATTTCCACCAACTTGGCATAGGTATGGATGTTCGTACAACACATCTTGGTGCGAATGACGACCCTCAGGCCTTCATTGAAGCGCCTCATCTGGGTCTCTTCATCGACAACTATTCGGGGACGTAGTGGGACAACTCGATAAACCGGTTCTCGTACTCGGCTACCGACATTCCTCTTGTTGGAGGTGCACGAACTTATTCTCCTTCTCGTTTTTGTAGGTTTGTGGGAAGTACTTTTGGAAGAAGCGGGCTTCAAAATCTTTCCATGTCCATAAGAATTTGGCAGGGACATTCCTTAACATGCCTTCCCACCATATGTCAACCTCCTTCTTAAACAGGTGGGAGATCAAATCCACTTGTTCTGCCAAGGTGTAGTGGAGGGCCTAAATCACCTTGGTGACCTAATTTAGCTAAACTCGACCTCCTCGGGTTGATGTGTTTCGACGAAAGTGGGCGGCCTGAGCCTTTGAAAGCACTTAAAGAGGCTGTACAGAGCAGTAGACGACCCAAGTTGCTCTGGTGGTGGCATGTTCATGTGGTGGGTCATGGTTCTCACCACAATATTTAGGGTCTATTGTTGCTGTTGCATAACAAGCAGCATTTGCTCCATAGTGCCCATGGTTGGGGCTGCCCAGTATGGGGAGGTTACATCTTGCATTGGTGGTGCTTCGAGAAGGTGGTCCGGAACAACATTCCCCACATTAGGCTAGTCAGTTGCCCCTTGGCAGCCTTGTTCCTCATTAAGGGTAGTGCGATCTCGTTCATCCATTCTGCCAAGAGATAGGTGGACCAGGCGGCCGTCACCTTGAGGCCTCATTTTCTGAAAGGCATTCTTATAAGGTTTACTAGTATTAAATCCATGGATATAACATACGACACATGCACATTCCGATAGCAATATCATATAAGTGCTAATGACCACTATTAACATTTCAAACATTACTCAAATTTAGGCAACTTCAAGCATTCCATTAGAGCAAAATTTGTCAATAATACATAGGCTGACACATTACATGCACAAAGACAGAAAATGCAAGAGTCGCTAGTAGATAAAAAAAACTTAAGGAAACTATGACCTAAATAAGCAAAGCAACCCTATCTAGAATTAACAACCTAAGAAAGCAACTCCTATATCATGCTACTAATCCTCCGAGTTTGGCGAAGGAGGGGGTGCTCCCTCTTTCTATACACAGCACAAAATTGCTTTCACTATGTGAGACATCTTCCTAAGCCTCCTCTCTAGGTTCCCCTGGTTCTCTTCTATCCTGACCATGCGGGCGTCGAGCGCATCCAAGCTCTTGCACTTGCTACGTGTGACAGGTGGCTCCTTGTTAGTGTCCTAGACCTCTTCTTCTCTTTCTTCCTCATCCTCTTCTCCATCTCCACTTTCCTCTTCCGCTTTGTCCCCAAACTCTTCGATGCGGCCCTACACTGCTTAGGGCCCATCTTCATGTGGTTGAGAGTTCCCTCATTGATCATCTTGATTGGGATGGGGAGTTCTTCGAGCTGCCTGTACCCATAGTTGTGAGCAATCTTACATATCAACCGGCCAAATGGAAGCATCAGTTTCTCTCGAGTGGATAGCGTGGCCTTCACAATTTGAGTCAGCACAAGCGTGGGTAGGCAAACCTTCTTGCCTTGTCCCACTTGGTAGAGAAAGTCTATCATGAACTGGGAGCACTTTGCGCGGTTGTTGGCCCTCGAATATACGTTGTAAGTGCAAATGTGATGGAGTGGGCGATAGTCGGGGGTCAAATCTAATGGCTTAATGTTGCTTCCTCTCCTCCACTCGACAAGCTTGCCACACAAGTGGTGCGTATGGCAATCTCTCTACCATTTTTTCATCAAAATATCATCGTGAGCATGCACATTCCCACGCTCCACTCCGAGGATTCGAGCGATAACATCCACACCAACGTGGGCCTCTTACCTATTGAGGCCAATGCTGAATCCGAGCAGCTTGAGAGTGGGTTTTTGAATGCGTGCGTAGAAGGTCCGCACTAGACCCTCGTTGTCTCCGTACTTCCGTTTGAACATTTGGCCCCAACTATTCTCAAGGAGGTGGTCGAGTAATTGATGCTCGCCAAATAGCTTTTCATCCACATGCACCTCAAAAATAATCTCGCGGTTTCTAAACTTGCCGAACTCAATGCCCAGCAGTACCGCTCTTGTAGGCGGGGCTAGGGGGTTGAAACCTCATTTCGATCTCCTCTCAATGCTTGGCCCTGCACCGTTGTCTTGCTTCTTCTTAGATTTCCTTTCGCGGCTCGACCCATCGTCATTGAGGGCCGCCCGCTTCTTCCCCATAAGAGACAAAAGCATGAAAATGGAGAAGATCAATGATATTACCTCAAAGAGATTCATGGAGTTGGATGTCCATGCCCTTATGCAAGAATGAAACAAGGAATGGAAGTTTCTTGGAAAGAAGGGCCGTAGTTGATGATTTTTGGGGGGGAATGAGGGGTGTGGGCCCCTTAGAAGAGGAGTTTTGACTCAAATGGGGTAGGAGTGGGTTATTGCTGGGATGGGTTAAAGGATTTGTGGGTTAAAATGGATTGAAAAGAGGGTTAGCAATCTAGAAAATGGGTTTTGGAAGCTTGGGATGGGAATGGGGTGAGGGTTTAAGAGTGAGGGAGGTAGAGAATGCTTTAGGGAGAAGCCTCTAAGGCTTTCCAAGGGTTTTAAAGGGGTAGGACTTAGGAGGGGGTCCCACATGTGGGAGGGCCCCACTTGAGCTTCGGGTTGGGGTGGCCCGGCGCCTTGGCGGTGGTCCCGCTGTACACTGCCATGGTCGGCAATGGCCCCGCCTCCATTTGGCTGGTTTGGCGGTGGCCCGCCCTGAACGGTGGTGGCCCACCACCCCTTGGGTGTTTTCGTGATTTGTGGGGTCGCAGCGACCCCTTTGGCCCATTGGTTAGATCCACCGATCGTCAGATCCGCATATTACGCCCCAAGGATCGATTTCCTATGTTGGTGGTAATCTTTCAGGTTTGAAAAACCCTCTATTTGGTGGCCTTGGTGGGCCCAGAGTCTCTCAAACTCAAGGCAGGGATGTCTTGTCCCGCCAAAAATTGAAACTGAAGCGGATCCTACCTCGGGTAGGACTATCAAACGTATAAAGTACATGTTTGGGATGACGCAAGGTACTCCCGCAACTTGATTCTACCATATTTAGGTTGGATCATCTTCGATCATCGGTTTCCCTATCACAGTGATTTAGATCACTTCAAGTAGCCTAATCCTCTTCTATAGATGAACCCCAGGCTATCATTTCAGTGTTCAGATTGGCCAAATGGCTTGGTCGTAGGGTCTTATAAGTGTCACTAAGTTTCATCGCTCCCTCCTAAGTCAATAAGGCGTTATGATAGACTCACCGCCCAAGGCCCATCTTAACCCCGAACCATGCTTTGATACTAAGTTATAATGCCTCGAATTTCAGGGGCCGAGTAGGAACTCGGCTCCCAAATTCCCGGGTGCTACATGTGCCCTAATGGGCTTCAGATTTCAATTACATTTGGATTATCTCATAAGCTATGGGGTGTTTAGCGAACCATGAAGCATAAGTAAGTCATGAAATAGTAACAAGTGCCGCTAAATATGTAAAATATCCAAAATACAATCTCAAGAAAATCTAGGGCAGGGAACTAGTCCCACCCATATAAGTGTCCCAAAATGACTAAGGCCCTGACTCCTACCCTACGATCGTCCATACATAAGCTAGAAGGAGCCGCTGAAGGTCTGGTAATACGCCCGCTCCTCCTCATCATCCACGCTGACATCCTCCAGATCATCTAGCTTCGTCGTCCCTGCATATATGACAGGTTCTGGATGGTGTTTTGAAACACCGTCCCAGAGTGGGAGTGAGTGATCAACTCAGTGGTACCATTAACAATAAGTTACATAGATTATCATATGCATGAACAAATTTAGTGAAAAACATAAATTCACAGAATCCTCAATACTCTGGTTAATTCAAATGCATGATTCAATGATATAATGCATGCTTTCACCACAACACTCCCTCGAATGACAACATCTAACGATCGTGAATGACTAAAACTCTCTCAGTGCGACCACGACTGCTAAATCGCCAAAGTAATCAATGCAATGCAATTTTAATGTTAGCCAAGTTGATTAATTGTGTCTTTTCATCTAGCAGTTTGTGGAAACCGAGATACCCCGATAGATCAATGCCCTAATCCGATCATACGACTCTAGCGGCCGTGGCCGTGTGGCTCTCGCGATCCTTGGCCCATTTAGGTTCGTCATTCCCATAATTGAAATCATACGAAGGTGTTTAAGACAATTAAAGTCTTTCTTGAGGTCACTACGTGGAGGCTCGTCACCCCAACGTAGGCTGACAGCTTGGGCATAGTGTCCCATACCACTATCCCTGGCTCACAAGTTTAGTTACTCACTGATCCGTAAGGGGAGGCTCGTCACCTCAGCGTAGGCCGACAGCTCGGGCATAGTATTTCATACCATCATCCCCGACTCATGAGTCTTGTGGGCCACAATTAATGGTTGCTAGTGGATGCAAACGGGTACAGGGTGCCTCAGGTTCCAGCAGGCATATACAAACATGGTTCATGTACAAGGATGACTAACCAGTGGGTCAATTCGTATCCACGAGATGAACCATGGTTATAAGTCCTAAGAGAAAAGTCTTGCATAGTCCAACTACAACCGACAACTTGTAGTTTGGCTAGTGCGCCAAACTTGCCCGTGAGCTAACCCAATAAAAGGGTTGCCCAAGCAAATCCCAGTTGGTTGGCCGATCCGAAAAAGACGCAATTTGTAAATACAAGGCCAACAAGTAGAAGTTAATCTACCCATAGTTGTGAGGGAATCATGCGAGTATAATTATAGTCCACATCTAAAATCATGGTACAAGACATCGTTGTACATAACTTGGGGAATTCCTAGTTATACACGTATGTGGGTCTAAGTTTCAAAGGATCGCAGTGTGGGAATGAACACCACAGCTAGGTGTAAGGAGAATTTCATCCTACGCGGTGTGGTGTGGGTAGTGAATTCCCCTATTTCAAATCTACGAGAGGCATGTGTACTAGTCCATAGTATACATTCAGCAAATTCAGGGACATTCCTAGCTGGGAGTTTCATAATTTCAGCAATTCAACAGTACAAATAACAATACACCAATCTACACATGTAAGTTGCATGCAACATGATCTAACTTATGAAATCAGCAAGATTAGGGATAATGCATATGCAACTTCATAGTTTGACAGACAATTCAACAATGCATACAGCAGGGAACTTAGAATTGAAATTTTTTTCCCAATTTAGGAAAATTCTAGGCATAAGTTCTAAATCAACAAATTCATACTAAAACATACAAGAAAATTTCCACAAAAAATCACTGAAGTTCACTCTAGGCATGATAACAGGCCACCTAGAGGTAATGGTCCGCGCTTATCGTCGATCGGAAGTTCTTGCGGTCGCTCTAGCTGCATCGGGTCCGCAAGTTTAACGTGCCGAGGCCCTGTGCCACATGAATTGCATGTCAGGACGTATGCATGCAAACTTAGCCAAGGAAAATGGAGGAGAACTCGAATTGTTAGCTTAAATTGGCTACACCTCGTCTCTACAGCCGTAGGGTCGAGGTTTTTAGTGAAGGTCGGAGGTAGGAGTGCGGGAATTCCAATTTCCTAGCTCCCCAAGCACTCATACCCTCCCTCTCGCTCTCTCTCTTTCTCTCTCTTCTATCTCTCAGATGCTAGAATTTTTACTGTGGGAGTGAGGGAGAGAGGGTTTAAAGTGTTTTATACCTTGCATTTTAGTTCAGTTGGCCCTATGTGTCACTTATTCCTCAAATGGCCCTTTGGGGCCAACTTATGACTTTCGGTGTTGCCCTGATGGTCCCCTGGCCCGTCTGAATTATGAAATGGGTGCCCCATGGTCTGATAAGGGGTTGTCCAAGGTTTGACGGCAAACGAATGCAAGGATTTACCGCAAAGGTCCAATTTGCGATCAATAGTCACCATTCCTCGATCAAGGGTTAGATTTGGCGGACGAGTGCAGGGAAATATCTTCAACCTTTGGTGCAAATTTGGATGAAATCCGATTGCTAAAATGTCTCAATTCACTATCCTAAGTGGCGGGGCCATTTGCTTTAAAATTTCAGATTTTAGGCCAAAGTTAGGGTGAGTTGCACTTTACAAGTGCCGACTGGATGGCACGAATTGTCTATTTCTAGGCGTCATCTGAGTCTGTTGCTCGCGATGGGCCATAAGCCTAATGAGGCCCTTGGCCTCCTAAAGTTTCAGATTTTTCTGCCCCTCCTTGGGTGATACACGACCCATACAAACAGTCGTCAAGTACAAATGGGCAGACCGGCTCTACGACTCGCGTTCGGCCTGAACATTATCAGACTCAATCGCATTAGTGGCTTAACCCGGGTTAATTTATTTGTGGTAAGCGCCACACGTGCGATTAAATCATACAGTCCTTCGGCAATCCACACGTGGACACCTCAGGACACTGTTCTGATTATGCCCGATGTTATTCCACGACTCTTCCTGCTTCCGACCTACGCCATGAGCTAGACAAAAAAAAAGAGCGGTAAAGCTCCCGTCGAAGTTGTGGCCAAGAGCAGAGAACTGTGGCGAAGTCAAATTAAATGACTTGCGTGGTCAGATTGGGGACATACGACAAGCCTACTGTGCAAATGCTCTAACTCCAATGGAGGCAATAATGGAGGAAACCGAGCGTCCGTTTACTGCTGAAATTATGTAGGTGCAATTGCCAGACATGTTCCGTATGCCACAAATCACTCTCTTCTCAGGAACTGCCTACCCATCAGAGCATCTAGAGTCATTTAGGGTCTGGATTGAGCTCCACAATGTGTTTACGACAATAATGTGTCAGGCATTCCCATTGACCCTGACTGGAGCTACTTGGAAATGGTTTAAGCAGTTGAAGCCGCAATCCATTAGCTCATTCTCCTAGCTCGGTCAAGTTTTCATCACAAACTTTATCAGGGGAAAGGAGAGAATCAAACCAGCCTCCCATCTTCTCAACATCATTAAAAAAGAAGGAGAGCTACTGAGGGACTATATCAAGCGCTTCAATCTTAAAACATCGCAAGTACGAAAGCACTTTGAGGAAATCGCTCTAACTGCGATAATGAGAGGTTTAAGAGATCCCAAATTCCTCTTCTCGCTGGATAAAACCCCCCAATGATGATGCCGACCTTCTGAACAGGTCGCAAAAATATTCTAATGCCGAGGAAGCCTCTACTCTATGACAGGCCGTCTAGAATAAAGGAACATCGACCGAAGAACAACAACCGAAAGTAGAACCCGGCTTGACCACTATAAGCAAGAAAAGGAAGGATGACCAATCACGAGATAATCAGTGTCTGAGCAAGTGACCTGATAGTGAGTTCAAGTCATACGCTCCCCTTAACAAGACACCTGAGCAAGGCTTTATAAAGATTTAATTCAAATGCATCCTTAGATGGTCGAATAAAATGAAATCTGATCATGGCAAGCGAATCAGAAATAAACACTGCCATTTTCATTGGGACCATGACCATTCAACGAGCGATTGTTTCAACTTCAAGGAGGAGATTGAAGTGCTCATTCGCAGTAGGCACCTTGGAGAATACGTCAATTGGAGAGGAGATCGGATTGTCTCAAAAGATGAATAGCCCATCAATAATGAACTAACCAGGGAGATTCACACCATCTTCGAAGATCCTGCCGGTGTAGGGGATTCGAACTGAGCTCGGAGAGCCCACGTAAGGAGCATCAGTCACTCCAACTTGGAACGAGAAATCCTCACCACCAGTAGACCTTCAGAAGAATAAAAGATAGCAACCTACAGCCTAAACTTCAAAAGAACAAAATATAGCGACTTCCAACATAATCTTCACCGAATAGGACACCCGAGGAGTCCATCATCCACACGACGATGCATTTGTAATCACAATGACCATATCCAACCGCAAGGTATTCCGAATCCTCGTGGATATCGGATCCTCGACCGACATCTTCTTCGCGCATGCGTTCGACAAGATGGGGGGTGGTCGGTCTCGACTCTCAGCCATCAAGACTCCCTTGCTTAGATTCTCTCTCACTGCCGAAGACAGACAAAACTAAGTTACCATGATGATTGACTTTTTGGTGGTGGATTTCCAGTCCATCTACAATGCAATCCTTGGCCGACCCTCCCTCAACGCCCTGCGGACTGTAGTCTCGACCTATCACTTAGCAATGAAGTTTTCGACCGATCAAGGCGTCGGGTTGGTCAGAAGAGGCCAACACGAAGCTCGACATTACTATATGATGACACTAAGAGCTCAGCATCAGACGATGACCATCACCTCTCTGGACCCTCAAAAACATTATGGAGAGAGGGGTTGTCCTGTAGAGGACCTCATTCCCATTCCACTTGACAACTCTGACTTATCTAAAATGGTCTAAGTTGGGTTGTCTCTAACATCTCCGTTATGGGATAAAATCGTGAACCTCCTTCAACAATATGCAGATGTCTTCGCGTGGCTCCATGAAGATATGCTCGGCATTGACCCAAAGGTCATTTTTCATCTACTAAATGTTGACCTCGATCATCGACCGATTCGACAGAAGCGCAGACCAATTGTTCGCGAGTGATACATAGTGATTGGAGAAGAAGTAGACAAGCTCCTGAAAGTTAGGTTTATAAAAGAAATTTACTATATGGACCGGATAACCAATGTCGTTTTGGTTAGCAAGTCCAATGGAAAGTGGCTGGTCTGTGTTGATTACACTGACCTAAACAAAGCCTGCCCTAAAGATAGTTTTCCTCTTCCCCAAATTAATCAGCTCGTCGATAGTACGGCAGGGCATGAGCTGTTGAGTTTTATGGACACCTATTCCAACTAGAATCAGATTGTAATGCATTCATATGATAAGTCAAAAACAACCTTTGTCACTGACAAAGGTCTTTATTGTTACAGGGTTATGCCCTTTGGACTGAAAAATGCCGGAGCTACCTATCAGCGGCTTGTTAACAAGATGTTTGCCCGACAGATCGGGCGAACAATGGAAATATATGTGCATGACATGCTCATCAAAAGCATTAGAGCCATGGATAATTTATTCGATCTCGAGGAAGTATTCTTAATTCTTCAAAAATATCAGATGAAGTTGAACCCAAATAAATGTGCTTTCAGGGTTAGCTTAGGAAAATTCCTCAGCTTTTCGGTTAGCCAACGGAAAAATTGAAGCAAACCCTGAAAAAATCAAAGGTCTGCATAACATAAATTTGTCAGAAACAATTAAAGATGTCCATCGCCTTATAGGAAGGATCGCCGCTCTCAATCGCTTTATATCTCGAGCTACAAACAAGTGTCTCCCCTTCTTCAAATAATTGAAAGGGAAGCAGATCATAAACTAGACAGAGGATCGCAAGATGGCTTTTTAGGAACTTAAGCGATACCTGGGGTCACCAGCATTGCTCTCTAAACCTGAGCAAGGAGAACCGCTATTATTATATTTGGCAGTTTCAGATACAGCAATAAGCTCGGCCTCGATTAGGGAACATGGAGGGAAAACAACTCCCAGTGTACTACATAAGCAAGGCCTTGGTCTCAGCCGAAACAAGGTATCTAGACTTAGAAAAACTGGCATTGGCATTGGTTGTTTCATCTCGACGTTTGTGACCGTACTTTTAAGCCCACACCATCACATACAGACTGATCAACCTCTCCGCTAAGTGCTGTAGAAGCCTAAAGCTTCAGGAATGCTAACCAAGTGGGCGATTGAACTAAGTGAGTTTGACATCAAGTACCGACCCTGAACAACAATTAAGGGTCAAGTGGTGGCCAACTTTATTCTCGAGCTCATCCCGACACATGGACAAGGATACAAGTCGAGATTCGATCTGACCATTCAGGCCGACCCGCACATTCAATCCAGGCTAGAACTGGTTCTAAGCATTCTGCTCGAGCCAACACCTGATCATCAAGTTGATCTCGACCTACCGAGGTGGACGTTATATGTTGATGACTCATCCAACTTTAAAGCCAGTGGGGCCGGGATAGTCTTGGAGACTCTAGATCGTGTATGTGTTCAATATGCTTTGAGATTTGGATTATAAGCTGCTAACAATGTAGCAGAATATGAATCTCTGTTTGCCAGACTTAGGTTGGCGGCCACCATGGGAGCCCAACACCTGAAAGTTTTCAGCGATTCACAATTGGTCGTTAATCAAATAGCCGAGGAATATCAAGCTAAGAAGGAACGAATGAAAACATATCTACTGAAAGATAAAGAACTAGTCGGCGGGTTCTGGAGGTGTAATGTCGACCAGATCCCCCAAGCAGAGATCTTCAAGGCCAATATGTTAGCAAAATTGGCCACTTCGGCCAAAGATGATATCCCACGGTTAATTTTAATTGAATTCCTCACCAAACGAAGCATTAGCAAATCTGACCTCACCATATCTCTTCCGATAAGCTTGTAACCGACTTGAATGGATCCGATTATCGATTTCCTTAAGGAGGATAAGCTTCCTGAAGATCTCTCGAAAGTGCGTAAGCTGTGGACCAGGGAAGTTCACTACACCATGGTCAACAACGTCTTATACAAAGAAGGGTTCTTCCTCCCTTATCTTAGAGGTCATTTCGATCGCCGCCTCAGCAACAACGAGGATAGATTTTGAGGCTGTTTCCTCATCCTCGACCTCCACGATCGTAGGGGCTGAGGGACCGACCTTCCCTTGGCTCATGGAGGTCGCATTCGTCTTGGTCTTCGACTTGGCCTTCTTTGGTACCGGAGCTAATTCCCCAGGAAGGGGAGCCTTGTGTTTCGAAGCAAGCTTGATGGTGGGTCGAGCTTCAGGCATTTCTATGATAGTCAGAGCAAGGAAGAGGTTAGCAATTAACAAATCTTTTAAGTACTAAGGTCCTCTAAAATTCATACCTATTAGCTCAGAATCGAGGCCCAACTTAAATAAAAGCTCAGGCTGAATGAGCTTTCTCAACAATCTCTCCTCGACCCTCACCGACCTTGCCCCTACAATCCGAGCATAAGATTCAGAGCTGAGCTCAGGACGAGGCTGGGAAAGATCTATAAAAGGAAGACAAATCACGCTCGAACAGGTTAGAACATTAAAGCTGAGCTAAGAAATAAAATAAAAAAAAACTAAATTCAGACAACACCGACCTAATATAGTGAAGGCATTGGGGACCCAAGCACGGCTCGAGATTGGTCCCGGTATTTTCCAACTCCCCGAAGCCCAAAACCATCAATTCTTCTTCGAGGTCGGGGCATCCCCTACCATGCCCTTCCCGGTCCCCCTCCGAGAAGAAAAATAATACCAGCCATCGTGAAGAGGGTTGACCTTCGCTTGGTACATATTAATGAACTCCTCTACGGTGAGTTTGGGCTGCTCAAGATCGGACCAAAGGACATAACAGCCGACTAATGCCCTCCATACGTTTAGAATCAGCTTCCCCAGAGCCATCTTCAGGTGTGCAAGCACCTTTCTCACAATTCTCTAGAGGGGAAGCCTTAGGTCGCACTAGAGAGTGACCTGGAAGATAGCCACCTCTCCCTCGAGAGGATTGTTTGGAAGCTTACCCAGTGAGGGAGCTCAGAGAACCACATAATCAGGTATGTGGTACCCCACCCTGATCCTCATCAAGTCCGCTTCCCCGAGGACTGATTCTAAGGGGCCCTTTTCTACTTCCTCGTCCCCATCATCAGAAGATCCGACCAATCCTTCCTCGTTGAATTGGTCTTTCGCGACCTTCGTCGGACACTTTGCTGGAGACCTCTGCAACGCCCACGATGTTTGCGACATTTAGAATTTGACGTCGCTCATCACCATCAGCGGGGACGGTGGGTTAGACATCGGACGGAGCTCACTCATCTCACTATCAGCACCAGAGGCTCCCTCCCGAGAACTTGACGTTTCTAGCATGGCAACATGCCTGAAAATGTTGGAAATAAACCAAAAGGAAAGAAGGGGAAAGGGAGGGGGAGTGAAGCTTATTGGATTGTAGCAACATCGGTGTACTAGGTATTAGTAGACCACCTAAAATCGCTAGCAGATAGCCGAAAATCGCTTCTCCAAAGCTGCTGTGCGCCGGAAGCAAGAAATGGCAAAAGGGAAGATAGGCAAATGAGTCGGCCCCCCTTGTTAGGGTTTCCCTTATATAGGGAAGACACGTGGACGGGCATTAATACCCTCATCAATACGTGGTTGTACAAATGCCCCCCAACTATCCCGTCTCGACACATGGCGTGACCCCGCTCGTCACCTACTCCATTTTCGAGAAATGGTGACGTGTCGCTTCTTCATTGGTCTAGTAACGAAAAGGCAGCCTAACAGGTCACATGGCCTTGAGCCACGACACGCCACCTCGATCGCGCCGTACATGATTACTGACATGCCTCGACTCCCGGGCTGGCCACCATACTCAACATTTACGGTTGAATAGTCCGACCTAAGAAAATCTAACCTACTTTCCGAGTCTGTGCTACCAACTCAAAAGTAGTGGGGCTTACTGTTATGGGAAAAATGGGCTGATCCACAAGATGAGGTCGTACCAATAATTAGCAATACCCAATAGGCTAATGGTGAGGAAAAAGCCAACCAAAGCCAACCATCCGATGCCAACTAAGGTCGGTACATTATAGGTTGGCACATTTTAGGTCAGCACGACTCTCAATGAACTTCCCCAATGAATAGCTTAGTAAAGCTATTAGGCCTCGTGAAGAAGCTAAAGAGTACTGAAGTTAGTGATCACAAGGACATCACAAGCTCGCTTGGTCGGTTTAATCATCAGAACAATGTCGATCTTCCGATAGCTCGGCCAATGTATCTTTTAGGCGCCATTACCTGTATCGTCCGACCTTACCTATAGGTCGGACGAGTCTATTAGCACCAGACTATGTCCGACACTACAGGAAATTGTTCTTTTACCAATGACATAATTCGTCGTTATTTTATTTTTTTTCATCGGTAATGATTATTATCGACGAAATCCATCGTCGAAAAGATCGTTGCAATAAGACTGTGCCTAAAGGCTTTTCCTGACGAAATATGACTTCGTCGGCAATGATAAAATAAATACCGACGACTAAAATCTTCAGCAAAACATGTTACTTTTGGTAGGAAAAAATAATATATTTCGTCAGTAAACACAACTTATATCGACAAATATCTTCGTCGGTAAAACTGTGGATTAACGACATTACCGACGAGTACATTCATCGATAAAATAGTAATACTGACAAGTATGTTCGTCGGCATAAGCCCTCTATTACCGATGAAATCATTCATCAGTATATCTCATATAGATCGTTGGTATAAATTTTTGTAATAATTTTTACCTACGAAGGATTTCGTCGGTATAGGTTTTAGACTTACTATTACCAATGAAAATATTTCGTCAGTAATAGTCTGTTTCTTCCCGGTTTCATTTATTTTCAAAATTCAAGAAAAAATTTCTAATATACACCTATTACAATACATTTTCATCATATTCACATCCACATCCATCCAAACACAAACTACATCCATCCAAACACAAACCACATTCATCCATACACAAATAATCCTATTCACATCTACATACAACCCACATTCATCCATACACAAATAATCCTATTCACATCTATATACAACCCACATTCATCCACACATAAATACATATAATTTAACATTCGTATATAAAATAAATCATAAATAAAATAAAATAATCCTATCCACATCGACATACAACCCACAATATTCATCCACGCACAAATACATATGAGTTTAACATTCATATATAAAATAAATCATAAAAAAATAATAAAAAATCACAAAGATGAAGGCGGAGGTGGTGGGGCATCAGTGGTAAAGTGTGCAATGAGACCCTTAAACATCTCCTGCATCCGTCGCTCATGCTCCACCCACATCTCCTCGATCCTCCTCTCTTGATCCTCCCATCGCCTCTCCTCCTCCTCCTTACACCTCTGCTCCTCCTCCCTCTACCTCTCCAGCTGCTCTTTGATTTCATCGACGACGACCCATAGATACTGAACTTCTCTCTCTCTGCCATAACATCTCTACAATGAAAAGATTAGAGTCAGTTTAGGAAAATAAGTTTAAGATTAGGTTAGGGTTATAGGTTTAGGATTACATGTAGGTTTAAGTTTAGGTTTAGGAATTCAGGTTCGGTTTCGGGTTCAGGAGTAGGTTTAGGATTAGGTTTTCAAGTTTAGGTTTAGGTTTAGGTTAGGGTTATAGGTTTAGGATTAGGTGTAGGTTTAGGCTTAGAGATTTGAGTTTAGGTTTAGGAATTCGGGTTCGGTTTCGAGTTCGGAATTGGGTTTAGGTTTAGGTTTTCAAGTTTAAGTTAGGGTTATAGGTTTGGGTTTAGGTGTAGGTTTAAGTTAAGTAAATTAAGTTTCGGTTTAAGTTTAGGTTTAGGTGTAGCTTTAGGTTTAGGGATTTGAGAATAGGTTTAGGTTTAGGTTTAGGTTTAGGGTTTAGGGATTTGGATTCGGATTCGGGTTCGGGTTCAGGATCGGGTTTAGGTTTAGGTTTTTGAGTTTAGCTTTAGGTTTAGGTTAGGGTTATAGGTTTAGGTTTAAGTGTAGGTTTAGGTTTAGAGATTTGAGAATAGGTTTAGGTTTAGGTTTAGGCTTAGGGTTTAGGGATTCATATTCGGGTTTGGGTTCGGGATCGGGTTTTGGTTTAGGTTTTCGAGTTTAGGTTTAGGTTTAGGTTTAGGAATTCGAGTTTGGCATGAACTAAAGAATGAGACAGATCTAAAGCTCAAGTGGAATTCACCAAAGAAAACAGTGAGGATTGATCTCCTACCATTAAAAACTTCTTAAGGCCACAAAATTTTTCGATCAATCAGATATTTGTGTTTTCCCTTCTTAGGTTTAGGATCTATTTGACCTTATCAACATGTTTGATGCTAAATAAACATTATAGTGGGCCCTACGAAGTTTTTAACACTGGGCATTCAATCACCATTGTTTTCCTGTGGTGTGATCCACACTTGATCTTTAGATGTGCCTCAATTTAGGACATCCTCTAAAATGAGCTACTACAAATGCAGATGGATGACGTAGATGTACAACACATAGATCGAGTTGGGTTCCATAGTCAAGGCCTAACCCACTAAGTTAGTTACGCCTGAAATCGGATTGCATCCTAAGTTACTCAGTATGCTCAGTTGGGCCCACTGTAAATATATGTAGTTTGTCTACACCGTCCATCTGCTTTTGTAGATCATTTAAGGGGTTGAAACTAAAATTCAATCATAACCAAAACTTAGATGGACCATACCACAAGAAACAATGGGTATAATGATTTCCATCATTGAAACCTTTCTAGGGCCTGTAGTGATGTTTATTTATCACCCAACTTGTTCACAAGATCACACAGACATTAATGAAGGGAAAAAATAAATATCGGCTTGATCTAAAACATTCGCGGCCTCCCAAGAATTTTTGAACGGAACAAGTTCAATTCACATTCTTTCCTGTACGTGTGGTCCATTTAAGATTTTTATATATATACTTCATTTATTGTCTCAAGACATAAAATTATCTGTTAAAATGGATGAACGGAGTGGATGAAATACATAAATCACGATGGACCATTGTTTATTGTATTATGGTCCACCGGAGATTTGGATCCCACCATGATGTATATGTTGTATCCAACCGTCCATCCATTTAAAGAGATCATTTTAGGGCATGAGTTGAAGAATGAGGTAGATCCAAAGCTCAAGTGGACCTCAAAACTAATTGGGGCCATAAAAGTTTTCGATCAAGCTGATATTTGTGTTATCCCTTCTTCCGGTCTAGGTCTGTGTGAACTTACCAATAGGTTGGATCTCAAATAACCATCATGGTGGGTCCTAGGAAGGAATCAACGGTCGGGGGCACTGTCCCCACCATGATATTTAGTTTTAGGTTTTAGTTTTAGGTTTAGGGTTTAGGATTAGGGTTTAGGGTTTAGGGTTTAGGTCTTGGAGACTCAACTAACTCACGGATAGCTCCGACGCACATCTGGGTCTACTCCACACAAACACGGGCCTATCCAAATGGCCAGGCCACCCATATTTCTATCCATAGGAAATGGACAGCTTCATCATGGTCGGGATCAGGTGTAGGTTTAGGTTTAGGGATTTGAGAATAGGTTTAGGTTTAAAGTAATTAGCATGTAATGAAAGCATTTACATTAATTAGGAAGAAAGTTTTCATTAAATGCACAGCTAGTTGGATGAAAATGTAATGTCCAATTAGTTGTGTGTGAGCATTACTTTTACATATATATATATATATATATATATATAGAGAGAGAGAGAGAGAGAGAGAGATTTGAGAATAGGTTTAGGTTTAAAGTAATTAGCATGCAATGGAAGCATCTACATTAATTAGGAAGAAAGTTTTCATTAAATGCACAGCTAGTTGGATGAAAATGTAATGTCCAACTAGTTGTGTGTGAGCATTACTTTGATATATATATATATATATATATATATATATATATATATGTCATAGGCCCAAAATCTGGTCCATGTAATGTGGCACCCACGCCTAAGACCCAACTTTCAACTTGATTCAAAACTTTAGTAGGCCATTGCAGAAAGAGAGGCAAATTAAGGGAGGAAATTGTTTCCTTTTTCTATTCATCCATGCACAAATACATATAGGTTTAGGTTAGGGTTATCGGTTTGGGTTTACATGTAAGTTTAAGTTAAGTGAATTAAGTTTAGGTTTAGGTTTAGGTTTAGGTGTAGGTTTAGGTTTAGGGATTTGAGAATAGGTTTAGGTTTAGGGTTTAGGGATTCGGATTCGGGTTCGGGTTCAGGATTGGGTTTCGGCTTAGGTTTTCGAATTTAGGTTTAGGGTTAGGTTAGGGTTATAGATTTAGGTTTAGGTGTAGGTTTAGGTTTAGAGATTTAAGAATAGGTTTAGGTGTAGGTTTAGGTTTAGGGTTATATTAGGGTCTGCTCTATCAATTTCGAGCTAATACATAAACACGGGCTTATCCAAATGGCCAGGCTACCCATATTATTATCCATAGGAAATGGACAGCTTCATCATGGTCATAACAGCGGTTCTCACCTTTTAGGGACCCCCGCTCAACATCCGGATAACTCCGACGTACATCCGGGTCTACTCCATCAATTCTGAGCTAATACATAAACATGGGCCTGTCCAAATGGCCAAGCCACCTATATTGTTGTCCATAGGAAATGGATAGCTTCATCATGGTCATAACAGCGGTTCCCACCTTCCAGGGACCTCTGCTCAACATCTGGATTGCTCCGATGCACATCCGGGTATGCTCCATCAGGTGGGTCATGCTCTTTCAAAACTAAAGTGGGCTAAAGCATATAGAACAAATGAATGGATAGAAAGCATCCATTTGATTGTCAGTTCACTTTGCATATTATGGCCCACCGAGGAGTAAAACTGCCTGACTTTTGAGAAAAAACTACCTCACAAGTCACAACTATAAATTAACAAGTCACAATAATAATTTAAGAAAAAAAAGTGATACATATTAAGCTAACTATAAACAATGCATAATAATGAGAAAAGCAAACAAGCAATGTAATACAATTAGTTAATTATACAATTGTTGGGATTTGGATGTCTAATTTACGAGCTTGAGGTTGGCTTCTTCATGGATTTTGAGTTGTTTGAGTTGGGCCTGATGGGCCAATCCTATTCAAAATTTTGATTTTGGCGGGCTCAAACACAGCCCATTGACAGTAATTTTATCCCTAAAGCATTTGTCAAACGGATTATTGAAAGAAGCTACAGTGCTTTTAGATCACTATAAGTTTCAGTTTTCTAAGTTGCAGTTGTATACTTCAACAGTCTATCTGTTTAGATTTTCGAGTAGGTCCAACACACATTTCAGGTACTTAGAAATTACTTAGAATTTGCATTGGCTACTTATAACTAGTTCAAATCAAATAGTTCAGTTTAGATGGATCATTCTATCTAGGGGATTGATGTTTAATACTGAGAAATTACTTATTAATTGCATATACAACATACAAGTAGTTCAAATCAAACGGTCCAATTTAGATGGATCATTCTATCTAGGGAATTAGTGTTTAATACTGAGAAATTACTATGAAATGGCATATACAACATACAAGTAGTTCAAATCAAACAGTGCGGTTTAGATGGATCGTTCTATCTAGGGAATTGATGTTTATGCACACTATCATTGATTTACATACACCCATTTTAAATTTACAGATTGTTACATCCGACGCAAACGCAAATTAAAAAAAAAAAGTGTGCATGCAAATGGATGGGATTGGAACTCCCACCATTGAAACCTTACTAGGGCCCGCTGTGATATTTATATGCCCACCTCCATATTTATAGGATCCATTAAAATAATTAAATAAAAAAATTTAAAATAAATAAAAATGGTCCACCTCAATAGACCGGACGGTGGGGATCTTTAATGGTGGACATTCAATCACCATCATTTCTTGTGGTGTGACCCAACTAAAATTTGGATATACTTCATGTTTGGGCTTAGGCCCAAAAATGAGCTGGCAAAACTGATAGATGGCATAGATATACCAAAATAAAACACAAATTACGGTGGGCCCCACTGTCACAGCCTAACTAAATCCTTCGATTCGAATAAATGAAAAGGAAAATGACAACCCTAACTGCATGCAAAGAACAAGAGAGGGGAAGAGAGATGGGCGCACAGAAATACTAATTGCAGAGAGGGAGAAAAGGAGGCGCACAACGCCATTGCAGAGAGAGAGAGAGAGAGAGAGAGAGAGAGAGAGAGAGTAGTGGAGCTTCTTCAATGGCCAGAGCTTTTCAGTAATGGAGGTGTGTTTTCCCGCTCTTCCCCTTGTTTAAAAAATCAGACCGTTGGCCTGTAAGTCACTTATAGGGAAGTGACTTCTCACCTCCAGCCCCTGGAAGTTTCCTGGTAGTTTTGCCTGTGATCCGATCCCACCCATAAATGATAAACAAGAAGAAATATAATTTATAAGTGGAATGTAAACATACCAACAAACCGCAAAACAGAATATATGTGGAAAAACCCCAACAACGGTAAAAAAAACCACGGGTGCAAACTTCCACTATGAAGAAAACGAAGTTACAAGCAATATATTAACCTTCTCAATGCTCCCATGCACAGAGATAGCCCCTTTCTCTTTGGATGTATATAAAAAAACCCTTTTGCATATACCTTAAAATACCCTAGAATAGCCCTAAGAACCCATATTTATAGCTTACGCAACTTCCATTCCCTGCTCTTGCGAAACCGCCTCAAATTTACGCAGTCCGTGTAAAATCTGTGTAACCCTCGACTGGTCGAGCGGACCCTCGACTGGTTGAGCCCCAAAAAACCCGCTCGATGGACTTTGAGTCAAGCATGCCCTCAACTGGTCGAGCAGGCCACTCAACCAGTTAAGCAGCCCACTCGACTGGTCGAGCAGAGCTCTGGTATGCTGGCTCCATACCTCAACATAGTTGTATCAAATGGCTGGGTTAGGCTTGTCCAACATTGGGCTAGGTATGGGTTGTGGAGTATGAGGCCTGAGGGTCGGGCTCAAGCTTAAATTTGAAGCCTGTTTATAAACCGGCCAGGTTTGGATTAAGAAGTCCAAAAGCTCGTCGGTCCAGCCCGGCCTGTTAGGGTTTACAAACGTCCCTTGGAGAGTGCAGATCAGGTGGGGCAGGGGGAAGATCATAGTGGGTGAGGCCCTAACCGTGGAGCTCACCTCAATTTATGTGTTGTATATCGACATCGTCCATCCATTTTTCTAGCTCATTTTAAGGCATGGTCCAAAAAATGTGACAGATCCAAATCTCAGGTGGACCACACCAGACGAAAATAGTGCTGATTAAACATCCACGATTAAAAATTTCTAAGGTCCACTATGATGTTTATTTGACATCTAACCTGTTTATAAGGTCATGTAGACATGGATGAATGGAAAACACAAATAGCAGCTTGATCCAAAACTTTTGTAGCCCTGATAAGTTTTTAATGGTGGTAGTTAATCCTTATTGTGTGGTCAACTTGAGATTTGGATCTAGCTTATGTTTTGGACTATACCTTAAAATACCTTAAAATGAACCGACAAAATGGATGGATGACTGGATATACAACATATACATCAAGATGGGCGCCACAGTCAAGGCCTCACCTACTTAGTTGTTACTGATATCTCACCTAGTCCGGGTCTCCTTCATTCGACTTCCAAGGCTTAATGATAATAAATGGGGGACCCTACTCATGGATCAGTGGTAAAGCCTGTGGGTTTTAACACTGAGGTCATGGGTTTGAGTAGTTGTAGTGTGTAAAAAAAAAATGTTAATAAATGGGAAGAAGAGAAGGGATTGCCAACTTATATGGGTCCCACCATGGTGTTTATTTAAAATCCATGCCGACCATCAAAATTTTCAACCCATGTTAGGTCGAAGAATAAAAATTCAATCCTATCCATATTTCAAGTGGACCACACGATTATATATAGTGTACAGGGGAATGCTCACCCTTCAAACTACTTTCCTTGGTATGTCCCATCTAAATAATAGATGGAGCTGATGTTTGCGCCCTAGGCCTAAGTCTGGTGTGGTATCTAAGGATTTTAAAGGATCTTATATTATCATTAGAGTGGGCCATGTAAATATCAATGGCGAACATTTCTTTCCCAACTTTTTCCCTTGGTATGGCCAACCCAAATCATAAGTCAGCCTGGTTTTTTGTTCATCTACCTAATGTAGGATTATACATCTAATAGTCGGAGAGGATTTCACCTACACATTAAGGTGGGCCTTCTAAAGAATAAAGGGCATCATTCTAAGAGTTATTTTATAGTGAACATTTCAGGCAGGGATTATTTCACACTTTTTGAGAAAGGGGTTGGTGGCTTGGTGAGCTCCACCTTGGTGTTTGATGTAAAATCTACTCTATCTATTGGGTATGTCACACCCTGTTAAATCCATGGCCTCAAAATCAACCTCATTCATAATTCAAGTGGATCACATGATTGGAAAGAATGCACAGGGCAAGGCTCACCCTCTGGATTATTTCCCTTGGTCTGACCCACCTAAATCAGGGATATATAGGTCTGATTTTTCGGCCCCATTACTAAATATTAATTTGGAATCTAATGGTTGGAGTATATTTTATATAATCATCATAGTGATATCTATAATAATTAAGAATGGATCTCTCTTACTACCGTTTCTTTTGCTGTGGACCACCTGAATCATGGCTAAGCCTGACTTTTTCACCCTTAATTAGCCTAACATTGGATTACACATCTAATGGTCAGAGTAGATCCTACATACACATCATATTGGGCTCCTAAAAAGATCATGGTGTGAGGCTTTACTTTTCAAAATTTCTTTCTGGTTCAGGCTAGAGTTTTTTGTCAGTCATGGGCCAACCCGGCCGTTGACAACCCTATCGGATGCAAGGACGAGTACTTAACCCGTTCAGTCCATTGATAAGCAACAACGGCATCGTGTTTCATGGAAAGCTAGGGTAGCTGGTCCAACTAGCATTGAACTGGTTTTAGGGAAAGTCTTTATCTCCACCGACTGAAACTAGCCTAGATTTTCAATCCTGAGAGTTAATCGTGGCCATGTTTGGGCCTAATGCTAGGAACGAATGCAATGCCTTGGCCTCTATTACCCTATATTAAATTATTAATATTATGTTACAGTCGTTAGTATACTATTAATATTACTTCACAGCTAGGTTAGGATGGACCAAGGACTCAATTCATGGTGACTTCTTGAGGCTTCAAAATAACTTTGGAGGCCTCATCTCTTAGGCAGTACGCTCGAGTGGTACCGGTGCCAATAGAGTGCACTCAATCTAAAGCTCTCCAATTTCTTTATAAGATGGAAATTGAGGCTATGTGGGCCTTAACATGATGTACGTGATTTATCCATGCCGTACATCTATTTTTTATAGATCATTTAATGACATGAGCCCAAAAATTAGCCAGATCCAAATCTTGTTTAGACCACACCACAAGAAACAGTGGTGATTAAACACCTACTAGTAAAAACTTTCTGTGGGCCGCCGAAGTTTTCGATGAAGATGATATTTGTATTTTCCTTTCATCCAGGTCTTTGTGACCTAATCAACAAGTTGGATGGAAAATAAATATTCCGGTGGACCCTAGGAAGATTTTAATGGTGAGTGTTCAATCTTCATTGTTTTCTTGTGGTGTGGTCCACTTGAATATGGATATGTCTCATTTTCGAAATCATGTCCAAAAATTATCTTTTAAAGTACATGGACAGCATGGATAAAGCACATATATCATGGTGGGGCCCCATGGAGCAACGTCTAAGTAGCCACATTGCTATTGGCAGCATCTTTTACCGATCAATTTATGGCTGGAGGCCAAAAATTAGATAGATCTAAATCTCAATTGAACCACACCATAGCAAACATTGGTGATTGAGCAACCACAGTTAAAAACTTCTTGGGGCCATAAAATTTTTGGATAAAGTTGATATTTGTATTTATTTATTTATTTTTTTTTCTGTCATCTAAGTCTTTGTAACCTAATTAACAGATTGGATGAAAAATAAACATTCACTGGAACCTAGGAAGCTTTTAAACCTGGGGTTCAATCAGCACTGTTTGTTGTGTAATTGACTTAGATATTTGGATGTCTTATTTTTCGGGATCACGCCCTGAAATGGTCTTTAAAACTAGATGGACACAATGGATAAAACACATAAATCATGGCGGGGTCCATAGAGCACTAGCTACTGGCAGCGTCAGTAGGCAATCCATGTATACGTACATGCATGGCTCACTTACATGTGAATTTCTTCCCCCAAACAGTACCTGCAAGTGACTTCCCTGTAAGTCACTTCCCACTAACCCAACTTACAAGCATCCAAACAGGCCCTAAACTATTTAAGGGCATCCAAACGAAAATTAATTTACCCCCATTTCAAAAAGACTGAAATCATAAGAACGAAATAAAATACCTTTTCGACCAACGTAAGAGAGATTTGAGACGAGAGAGATGGAGAGGGAGATGATTAGGCATCGGGCACGCAATAGCGAGTTAGGGTTTAAGGTGACCGGAATAGGGACGTCGGGTAGGCAGCAGCGCTCGTTCGGGTTTAGGCTGACAGAAATAGGGACGTTGGGCAGGTAGCAACACTCGTTCGGGCGGGAGAGGGGGGTAGGGTAAGAAGAGAGAGAGAGAGAGAGAGAGAGAGAGAGAGAGAGAGAGAGAGAGATGGGTGCTAGAGTCGGTTCGAGTTAAAACATATCATTATTACCGACGAAACTTTTCGTTGGTAATACTTTTCACAATTCGTTGGTAAAATGCTTAAAAAATATTTGGGCCCACCCGTGCTCTATCAACCCCATCCACCCTGTACATGTATTTTTAAATATACTTATTAGCTACACCAAAAATAAAAATTACAAATCAACATTTATGATCAACCACACAAAGTGAAATAATATGTCCACCGTTCATTTTGTCCGACGATGTGTCTATTTCATCGGTAAAAAGTTCCTTTACCGACGATTTTTTTCGTCAGTAAAAAGTTCCTTTACCGACGATATTTTATAACGTCGGTAAAAATAGCCTCTCCGTCATCGGAAAGGACACCAAGGGATCTTTTGCTGACAAATTATTTGGTTTGTCAGGAAAAATTACATTTACCGACGAAATAATCGTCGGGAAAATAGTTTTCACCGACGATACATAATGTCATCGGGAAAAGTTTCTACGTCATCATTGTAAATGGTGGCGGGAACATATTTGGTCATGGCGGGAATCTTTTGCCGACGAAATATGATTTCGTCGGGAAAAGTCATATGTGGAAATAAGTTCATCTGTAAAAGGCCAATTTCTTGTAGTGCGACCTTATCCAAGGGAACGGTCTGAAGTATTCTCCAAGGATCCCAGAGAGATAAGTGTAGCATCCCGAAGATCCCGGTCTGTTAGGAATTCCAACTCAACTACAACACACACCTACCAAATAGGGATAAGGATCCCTCTACGTTGAGATATCCCCTCTATTATAAATAGAGGCTCCACGAATCGTGAAAGGTATGCATTGATAACCCTATCTATCAAGACCGTTTCTACAAAGACCTAAATCCCTGACATTGGCATTGGAGGGTCCCCTGCATTAGCTAGGGTCTTCCTTATTTGTTTCTTGTGCAAGTATACAAGAGTCTAAGAAGGATATATTGAAAAACTGCATCAACAATATTCATTTAGATGGTTGTTTAACTAACATGCTAAAGTGTCAGACGCTGATATTCTCGACCATTGGGCCAAAAAACAATTAGGCTAGTCTACACTATGGACGTTTTGGATCACTGAATGGTGGTCTAACCTGCACCAACTGAAATTAAGCTGATAAGTAAATTAGCATCTAATTTCCTGGCCATGGTTTGACTTGTCATCTGAAATTGGTACATCACCTGATATGTATGCGTATCACACATGAATGATATGGTTGTATAGGTTCATATGGGCTTGAAAAATCCTGATATTGGGGCGATAACATCAATACTAAAGACAAAAACAGGTTTTAAAATCATGGTCATATCTAAGCACCACTGTATCCCGTATCGAGTCTCTTTAGCTACATAAGAGGGCCGCTGCATCATTGAATTGCTTTACAACCAAGCAATGTATAGCTATCTCAGTAAAGGGTAGAGGTGTACATGAACTGAACTAGCTCGGTTAGCTTGCTCGACTCGACTCGAAAAAGCTTGATTTGACTCGGTTCGAAGCTGAGTTCGAGCCGAGTCGAGCTGATTTTTTTTTTTTCTTAAAAGTGAGCTTAAGCTGAGTTCGAGCCGGCCCCAGCTCGACTCGACTCAGATCGAACCCAACTTAAATCGAACTCGGATCGAACCAGTTCAGTGACTCAGTGACTTTGTTATTGATGTTGCTCACCAAGTGTTTGATGAAATGACCCAAAGAAGTGTGGCTAGTGGCAAGGAAGGTATGTATATGAAACTAACATCCTTTTTTTCTTGATTTTTATGTTGCTTAGAAGGTGTTTGATAAAATACTTATAAAACTATTGTTGTTGTCTCAAATACCGTGGGACTTTGAAGGTGCAGTCCAGTTGCTTGTGAAAATGCTGCAACGGTGAACTTGGGTTGAACTGGTCGAGCTACTAACCAAACCGAGCTAAGCTGGCCAGTCCTGCTCAAGGGACCGGATCGAGCCGAGTTCGAGCTAAGATCAGCTAGTGACCGAACTCGATGTTCACCCCTAGTAAAGGGTGTCTGGCTGCATTATATTGAGTTGCTTTACAGCCAGACAATGTACGTCCGCAGAAGCAGATTAGTTAGTGTACTGCACTCCAGCCATATGGCCGAGTGTTGACGTCACTAAGTTCTGTGGGTCCTATCATGTTATATAGCAACCGTCATTTCATATTAAGACATATCTAAAGATAAAGTCAACCACACTGGAAAAAGATGTGGGGGTTGAACGACCACCATTTAAAGCCTTTCAGTCGTCACGGGAGTTTTGGATTGATTTGATATTTGTTTTTTCTCTTCGTCAATGTCTTTGTGACCTTGCGACATTAATGTCTTTATGACCTTGCGAACGGATGGAAATTAAATGTTATGGGAGCCCGAAGAATGTTTTAATGATGAGAATCGTTATCCCACTGCTATTTCTGGTGTGGTCTACCTTAGATTTTGATATGAATCATTTTTGGTATCATGCTCTAAAATGATTTCAGAAAATGAATGAACCCTATGGATACAATAAATACATCATGTTAGGGCTATGTAACTTTGATCTCCTTTTAACTGTTTGTACAATTGGGAGTTCGAGGAGCTGCAACGCTCGTCTTCGCACGACACGTACCCACACTAGCAATATCGCTGGTGTGCGGACGCACATTGCCTGCAGCGCATGTCCCGGCGAATATGCCTCAAGCACGACATGACCCAAGCTCTGATGGTCGTCCATCGATTGTGATGTCACGACATCGCCCAAGCTCCGATGGTCGTCCATCCAGTGTTTATGAACACCCCTTGATCTCAGTGAGGCTCACTTTTGTAATTCTTGTTGTAAATCCAAACTATCTACCATTTTAATTTTAGCCGGTGTTGGTTCAAAATCTAAGTGAATCCAATGCACCGGTGGATCACAAGATAAGAAAAAGTTGGTTTGTTACCACCATTGAAACTATTAATGGTTTTTATTTATTTATTATTATTTTTTAAAAGTTAAATGTTTGTAGGCCATGTAAATTGTTGAAACGGCATTCCTAACTCTTCAGAAGGTCATTCCTGGTAGGCTGAAGGTAACCATCAAATATTCATGACCCATGATGGTTTGAAGGGCATGCATTCAATATACACTTTTGCTTTCCTTGTGGCACATTTGAGCTTTTGATCTAAATTATTTTGGGCCCAAATCTTAAAATCATACTAGAGAAATAGTGGATGGCTCGGATATTTCACAAATAACACTGTGGGCCCCATGATCACAACCAAATACGACACACTCGCACTGCAAAGCAAACACGTTCCAAACCCGTGTAAACAAGTTCAAACCGGCTCTGGATATACAGCGAGAACATGGTTATTCACTTACGAAGAGGGCAAATTTGTCATTTTGCTCACTTAATATAAACTTTCCACTGATAGAAAGTAAGACTGAAAGTCACGAAAATTGGGTCGTTGATGCTGAACCCTGGACCAATCCAAGGTTCCTATACCTAAACCCTAACCTAATGCGACACGTACCTAAAACAGCTATATAGCTGATGTGTGGTACATCGGCTTCCAATATACGATAAGTTATACAATAAGTTGAGCCCCAGAGACACGAAACCGGATTGGCTGTTGTACCTCACGCCCCTTATATAGCTGCTTTATCGACGTCAGCAAGTTTTGTGGATCTTATCACGAGGTATGTGTTATATCCAAACCGTTCATTCATTTAGTGAGCTCATCTTAAAAAAAATAAGACATATCTAACTATCAAGTGGACCACACTACAAAAGGCAGTGGGGGATTGAACATCTACCATTGAAATCCTTTATGGGGTCACAAAAATTTTAGATGAATATGAAATTTGTTTTTCCTCTTAATTCAAGTTTTTGTGACCTTATGAATAGATTAGATGGAAAATAAACTTTATGGTGGGCCCTATGAATTTTTTAATGGTGAAAATCATTATCTGCTCTGCTATTTGTAGTGCCGTCCTGATGATCTTTTGATATGATTTGTTTTTTTATAATGCTCTAAACTGATAGTAAATATAATAAATATATCACTGAGGGGCCATGTAACTTTGATCTCCTTTGAACCGTTCGTACAACTCGGAGCTCCAGGAGTGTCAATGCTCGTCTTCGCACGACACGTACCTACAGCAGGTATGTAGCTGGTGTGTGGTACAACAGCCAATCCGCTTCCCAAAAACACAATCTGAGTGGTTTTAATGGTGGGCATCCTATATATCCCAACTGTTCCCTATGTTGTGACCCTCTTGTGTTTTGGATCAACCTGATTTTTCATTATTGATGGATTGGATGTTGGCCGTACATCATAATGGGCCATATACACTACGTTATATCATAAGCTTCTTCTGTAAAACGCTTAAGGGGGAAGGGCCTCGAGAACTAGTTGCGATGTGTTCCCATAAATGGAGTTGACTCTTTAATGACAACACGACTCACTTTTCATTGAGGCAATGGAGATTACATGCATGTTTACATTTTTCCACACGAGATCATTTTTTAAGAAATGAAATTTGACCATGGATTCCCGCCCACAATCAATGGACACTAGATAAAATATGTTTGGCAAACAATCCCAAATGGAGTCAGCCCAGTGTAGTTTCTGAATCCTAAGTTTTTTTTAATGATTAACTTGTCATTGAGTTAAATCTAGTTGACTATAGCAAGTTTTATTACTACTCATTTTGTAAAATAATTCAGTTTTTCTTTGTTCTTGTTATTTTTGTTGTTTATGATGCTATTTGTGTTGAATAGGCAATGGAAGAGGTGGTGGGTTCAGCTGTAGTCGAGATCGGAAAGTGCGCATGTGCTCCTCTTAAGGAACATGTGGGCTATCTTATGCATTTTAATGACAATGTTAAGAACCTGGAAGTCCGCGTACAAGATCTGAGGGACACGAGGGAGCGCATTGATCGATTAGTAAGCACGGGTTGCTCCAATGGTGAAGAAGAAACCCCACAAGTTAGGCGATGGCTAACACGAGCTGCCGGAAGGATACAAGAAGCAGAGACGATACAGCAAAAAGTGGCAGAAAACAGGGGATGTCTACATTGTCTGAATCTGAAATGGCGTTACAGTAAAAGCAAGCAGGCGAAACAGATGACGGAGAACATTTTTAGCCTCAATAATGACGGGAATCAAGACAAGATGAAGATGACAATGCCCCCATCCCTTCCGACCGTCATAAACGAGGAAGCTCCATCAATCCAGGGTCTATCATCAGTAGAATCATCTCTCCAAAAAGTCATGAGTGCTTTAAGTGATGAAAATACCAAAATAATTGGAGTATGGGGCATGGGTGGTGTGGGCAAAACTACCCTCGTGAAAAATGTGAACAATGAGTTGCAAGGGACACAACAATTCAATAAAGTCATAATGGTGATTGTTTCAGAGAACGTGGATATCAAAAGGATCCAGGGAGACATTGCGAAGAGATTGGGTTTCACACTCCTGGATGGGACGTCCGAGTCCTCACGAGCAAGTGATCTGAGGACTAGATTGATGCAAGAGGAGAAATTTCTCATCATATTGGATGATTTGTGGGAGCGACTTGATTTGGCTGATGTAGGAATTCCCTCTACTAACAGCCTTGAAGGTTGTAAAATCATATTCACAACGCGTAATGAAGATGTGTGTCAAGGAATGGAAAGCCAAGTTGACATTCAAGTAAAAGTGCTCTCAGAAGAGGAATCGTGGAAACTATTCAAAGAAAAAGCAGGTGCTGTTGTAGATAACTCTTCCTTGCAAAGCAAGGCGAAGGAGGTTTTAAAGGAATGTGGCGGTCTTCCCCTAGCAATTATCACACTTGGACGGGCACTAAGAGGTAGGAGAAATCCTAAGGAATGGGATAATGCACTGTCACAGCTGAAGAAATCTGTGCCAAGCGATATCAAAGGCATGGAGAATGGGGTATACCATTCTATCAAAATTAGCTACGACCATTTGCGACCTCAGCTAAAACCAGCTTTCTTATTCTGCTGCCTGTTTCCTGAAGATTATGATATTCATGTGGACTGGATGATTAGATTGTGGAAGGGTGAAGGCTTTTTGGAAGATGTTGAAAGTTGGGAGGAAGCATTAAATAAAGGGCACGCTTTGGTTGAAGGACTCAAATCTTCTTGTTTGTTATTAGCAGGTGAAAAGAAGGGTATGTAAAGATGCACGACATTGTTAGGGATGTTGCCATTTGGATTTCGTCAGAAGAATGTAAGGACTGCAAATCTTTTGTGAGAATCGGATTGAAAGGTTTGCCACGGGGGAAAAGTTGGGAGGAATACAAGAGGATTTCTCTCTGGCGATGTGGGATTAATAAACTGCCAGAAGGGATGCATTGTCCTAAATTGGTGACATTGATGATGCCAGGAAATGAGCCGATTGAAATTCAAGGTGAAGCAACAAAAGAACTTCGGGTTCTGGATCTAAGCACAACAGCTATCAGTAAGATTCCAGTACTGTCAAACCTGGTGAATCTACGGGTCCTTTGTCTGAGGAGCTGCATGTTTGAAGAAGAGAATTGTTTGTCAGCACTTGGGGGACTGAAGCAGCTTGAATTTCTGGATCTGTCATTTAACTATTGGTTACGGGAGTTGCCAAAAGAAATTGGAGAATTGGTCAATCTGCGGAGCTTGGACTTAACAAATACTTATAATCTTAAAATTGTTCCAAGTGGTGTTATATCAAGGTTGACTCTCCTGGAAGAATTGAAGATGTGGAACAGTTTCCACGAGTGGAAGGCAGAAGAAAAAGATGCAAGCAGCAGCAGCAGTTGCAATGCCTCTTTGAGTGAAGTGGCATCTTTGAAAGAGTTATCTAATTTACATCTCTTTATTGTGGAAGTGGAACGTTTGCCTAGAGACTATCCTCTGATTAAACATCCGACAAAGTTGAAGAACTTTTGCTTCTGCATATGCCCAAGGCCTTGTTATGGTCGTGTACGCCGTGATTATCCCAAAAACCCCGATGGGTTGAGATACATGGAGATTGTTGGTTGTAGTCTCATCCCCGAATGGGCTCTAATGCTTTTACCACAGACCACTCATTTAAAGTTAAGAGAATGCAAGGGTCAAGAGGCACTTAATCGAGGTGGAGGATTCTCAAGTTTGAAATCTCTTACAGTTTATGGATGTGATGACGTGGAATTTGTTGTCAGTGCAAAGTAGTCTCCTAAAAATGCATTCGGTAATCTACAGAGTTTAGAGTTAAGAAAGCTGCCAAATCTAAAGAAAGTCGTGACTAAGTATGAAGAGGGATTGCTTCCCACCCTTTTATTTCATAACCTTAAGGAGGTGGAAGTGTATGAATGTCCTGAACTAAAGCATCTACTTCCATTCGTTTTATTGCAAGGAATGGATAATTTAACCCATGTCCATGTATCTGATTGTGGAGGAATGGAGCATTTATTTGATGGACCACCCACGGTGGAGCAACGCAATGATGTGCTCTCCGAACTCAGAACCTTACATCTTTCAAAACTCACGAGCATGACAAGTATTTGGCCGATGGGGTTAGTGCTGAATCTCCAAAATCTCGCTACTCTGGATGTTTGGGGTTGCTATGGCTTGAAGAAGAGCGTTGTGTCGGCGATGCAGATGAAGGGTGGGCTCCCTAACCTTTACCAACTCAACGTGTCATATTGCGAAGGAGTGGAGGAGATCATTTCAGATGTGGTGGATAATGAGGGTCTCCTACCTAAACTAAGAACTCTAGACTTAAGATATCTACCGAAATTGGTGCGCATATGTGGAGGAGAGACTGATCCCCTGTTGCAACTGGATTGGAATTCACTGGAAGAAATACAAGTGTGGAGATGTGGAGGAATGGAGCATGTATTTGATGGACCGCCCAATGATGTGTTCTTCAAACTCAAAACCTCGAATCTTAAAGATCTCCATCATAACCTGACTACTCTCGTGCTTTCGAGGTGCCATTTCTTTAAGAAGACCGTTATTTCGTCGGTTCAGATGAAGGGTGGGCTCCCTAATCTCGTCAACCTCACTGTGAATGATTGCGGAGGAGTAGAAGAGATCATTTCAGATGTGGTGGATAATGAGGGTCTCCTACCTAAACTAAAATTTGTGAGATTATGCTCTCTACCGGAATTGGTGCGAATCTATGGAGGAGAGGCAGTTCCACCGCCGCAATTGGATTGGCATTCATTGAAAAGAATTGATGTGTATGGATGTCCCAAGCTTAAAATGGTGCAGGCTCTGCAAGGTGGGGCCGACAGTGTGCCGTCGCTTAAAGAGATAAAGGGAGAAAGGAATTGGTGGGAGGGGTTAGATTGGGAAGGAGACGACAGAGTCAGCTCCCAATTCCGTTCCCTGTTTAAAGAGGTATCGTATTATATTGGTATATATAATGTGTCCAACTGGTTGGACCACAGTTTAACAATCCATCTAATTGATAACTTTAAATTATTGAGTTCTTGTTAAATCCAAACCTCCTAACAGGTTGGCCCCATTATGATAATTAAATAATGCAAAAATCATCCCTATCCACTATTCAAGAGAGCCACACAACATATAATAGCATGTATCCATTGATAAAAATGCAAAATAAAAGTGTGGTCAACTTAATAGGTAGACAGGGATAATTTTTTTGAAAAATGTTAACCGGGTGGGGCCAATCCATTGAACAGGTTGGATGTCCCATGAACGGTTTTAGTTAGAATTTTTCTGATGGATGGACCATAACCTGCAGTTCAACCGGTTGGACTCAAGGTATTCTCTTTCTTTTGAGGATTGCTTATTGCACAAGCGTGGGGTACCTATCTACGTGCGGGAACACGTGCAAGTAGAAAGCACACGTCTGAGATAGGAGCTTTCCATAAGATTAGAAATAATTCTTAACATCCATCTTACTAAAACGCCAGAGAATCTCACTCTTTAGGTGTCCCGCAACGTACACAGTAAATTGACAGTTTTTTTTACTGGCCATCCATTTGTTATGTAATGTCGTGGCCTACCTGAGGTGTGAAACGACCTGGATTTTATGCCACAATATCTAACCAGTGTAGCACGCTTGATGGAAAGTTCGGATGTCACACATATCTCACATTGTGACACATACAGTTGTGTATGGTTCCCACGTGTATGTGGAATTACCCGATCTCTTTTAATCTTCATGCTTTCTTTCTTCCTCTGGTATGCTAATGCCACATTCATTACATGTTCTAATCTCCTCTGATGCCTCAAAGACTATTTTAGTATTATTGTTTCTACATTGCGGCCCACTTGAAGAGTGAAATGGCCAGATCATTATGTCAAATTAACACACTACCATAGCCCATATGGCTGCATGTTTGTCTCCAATATACCTGCGGCTTTAGTTAGCCTCTTGATTTCCATTTATGTTATTATTATTATCATCATTTGGGTTGGAATACAATGCATATCAGACTTAAGCTAATGTTTATGTACCCATGGATGATGCACAGGTACAGTACTATGAATACGAAGATGATTATGACCGGCTGGATGTACCAAGGTACCGAGAAATTATACAATCGTGGCATACACATAGGAAGTTAAAACTGGATCCCAGTTTACACGTATCACCAATCAAATATTACATTTGATTGATTATCTAACAGTCATATTGGCTCCAACAAACGGAACCCAAGGGGCCAGTTTTGAATCTTTGCATTCTTCAACAGTGGTTGAAGGCCCAAGGCCTATTGTGCAACTAAAATTTCATTCCATTTGTAATAGCCTCAGGTGGATTCCATATGACTGATTTATATCACTCTTGTGGAGAGAATGAAGTAATTGCATTGTTTCCAAGAAATCTCTCTCAAAGGAAAATATTCTAAGAAGGATTCTTCATCATGTTAGGAGTATGGCTATTTTCATTATCAGTCCAATCATTCCAAATTAGTCTTTATACACTCTATGTGTCACTTGGTACCTCCTCACCTCTTATATCCATGTTCAAGTGCCTTCTACTTGGCAGAGATAGGGTTGTGAAGCCCCTTCAATCCCATGATGGGGATTGTATATATAATGCTACTCTTTGAGATTCTAGGATTGGTTGTGTGCGCCTTTTCTCAACTGGAGAAGCCCTTTAAGATGCTTGCGTCTGTAAAGAGTTGTGCTAGCATTGTGGACTAGAGTATTAGAATTCTACTTTTTAGTTTCTCTAACCTCTGTTTTGTTGTTTCCGCAGGTTTTGGCGATATCGAAAGTTTATAACATGAAGACGCTTGCTACTATTTAATACTCAGATTGCTCCTCTTGGCAAATGCAACTCTTCACTCACCATTTAAACTCAAATATCAATTGTCTAGGTATCATATCAAGAATTATTGACTCAAGAAGGAAGAAAACAATTGAAAATCTTAGTTATGTTCCTTTATCTACACCCCTTATCTGTCTTCTCCAATCGCTTGAGATGCTAATCATTCTCCATGGATGAGAGTCCTTTTAGTTTGAGGATTGTTTTTATAAGCTTCTAATGTTTTGCTTTTTCCTAGTTCGGGTAGGGGCTTTCTCTCACTAGGCTAGCTAATGGGCTTTTTTTTCTTTTCTTGGTCCAGGATGTGGGCATTTTAGTGTGTATGTTTTTCTTTTCTCCTGGCATGAGATGTGGGTTGCTGCTATCTTTTGTCTTTCGTTCTCCTTTCTTGTAATCTTTTTTTATTTTGGCCAGTCTAGATGATAATATAATTTCTTTCTTGCCTTCCAACAAAAACAAAAACAAAAATAATTCCATTCCAAAGTAGATCCCATACTCAGGAAAGAAACAAAACTATTCCCCACAACCATGACATTGACTTTTAGCATTATCGCTCAAACTAACAAATGGCTCTTCGTCTTTCATATGCTATACTAAATATTCTTAATTGCTTACATGTTCGCCAATGCCACACACAGCTATAATTGTTCACTATATATCTAGAGTGCACAAAATGGCCCATACATGTATATTCACGCAAGCACATTTACCAAAGAGTGATCTGAGTATTCCATCACATCACTTAAAACCTCTAAGTTATGTGGTTGTGTCTTGCATCCTGCTGCTTATCATAAATCATTTTTAAGGAGAATACATAAATAACAAAAAAAAAAAAAAAAAAAAACGAAGAGTGATTGTTCTAGCCCAATGCTGCTGCAATTTCTCTATCTTAATCTAATAAAGGGATTTATAATGCTTTGAAATGATTCTTATTTAGATTTCAATTATCAACCATTTCTAACGAGTGAGCATGTGGAGCCCTTTTCACATCTCCTCAATATCCATAGGCTTAAAGAGAAAAGCTTTGATATTCCAGCAAAGTGTGGTGGTTGATATGCAGGCACAAAAATATTCGACATTTGGAATATTAACGAGTTCAATTAAACTTTTCAAAACATGACTATGGGTCGTAGATTAGAAGTTACACTGATTTTCTTTTCTAAACAGAGGGAATGGTAAACATTTAATGAATGTTTCAGACGAACAAATAGTCAATGGTATGAATTCAACAAGGAAATGTCCATGGTAAACAACGTGAAGATAACCTCGTTTCAATCTTAGTATCAATTCAAAAAAAAAAAAATGTCCATTAATCATAATTTAGAATCATTTAACCAATCATAATTTAGAAATGTCCATTAATCATAATTTACGTCATGTTTGAGCAATTCAATCAAACACAAGGCCACACATGTGTTCGATGACCTGTATTCGGATTTGGGTGTGTGTATGATGTGCAGGTGTGCCAGAGTTCACTCAACTCAATGTTTGATTGAACGTTGGTAACCCCCGTACTGAAATGAATATGTTGGACCGGATTCAAAAATGCATTTATCGAGCTAGCCACCAGCTGTAATCAGCAATAAGGCAATTTGCAAAAGGATAAGGGTGAGTCCTTACTTGTGGATTTTTTTTTACCTTACAACTTCCGAACTTGTGGATTTTTTTTACCTTACAACTTCCGGACTTTTCTTTCACTACTACTGGCATTCAATGTATTTCTTAAAGGAATCAAGATGAATGATTAAACTAAAAAAGCTAAAATAATATCAATTTTATTAATATATGAATATGAGTCATTACAATCGATAAAATATTAAATAAACTAGAGAAATAAACACAAACAATGATAAATATATGATTTGTCTGTAAAAACAAATGATTGATGAGGATGGTTAGCAGGATGTAACCAGAAAGATGATGTTCTAAGTAAAAACTTAGTTTATCAGGATTCAACAACTTTAGGTTATAGACATTTAATGTAATTTATAATACTATAGCAATGGCACTGGAAAGTAGCAAGTTATGCTAAGACTAGGCAATGCTATGATAGGACGAAAGTAAAGATAAATGTAAAAATAATAAATAATAATAATAATAATAAAAAGATAAATTATGTTTAACGTGGGCCCGGAGCTCTTTGTCAATCGTTGCTCTTATTGGCTTTTAGGAGATGGTGGCATTATGTAGTCTTTAACATCGTAAAGGATTTGGATAATCAGTTATAGAAATCTCATTGATTCTTTCACGTCAGCATAGGCTATTGCATATGGCTATGTATACAAGAGAGAGACTCTCGCTTCTTCAAATCGTGTGCTGACTAGAATCCTTCGTCAATGGACTCCTACATAAGAAGGTTGTTGGAGTCCTTATGTTACTTGGCTTTGACATCAGTAGAGAATGGTTTTAACATGACCTTAGCATTTAATGCTAGATAGAGATATGTATTGATAAGATTTTGACATTTAATACTAAGAAGGAGAAAAACTTTTGCTTTTGCAGATGAAGAACTAAAACATTTAATGTTCTCTCATGTGTACGTCTCTAACTCCTCTTAAAGGTTATCTACACCACACATGGCACTGTTATCATGTGCCATCTTCTGGATCATTTGATTTGGCCATGCCAGGTCAGGTGTAAACAAATTCTTAATATGCGAGTAAGATTTCGTCCATTATTTAGTGCATTTTGTTTTTACAAAAACTCATGAATTTTGGGTACAGTGATCAATGTAATATTGATTAATAGAGCATATATAGGATGCGTAGAGCGCCATTGTAAGACTTCCTACCTCTTAACTCTTCTGAATGCCTGATTATAGTTAAGTAAGAGAATTAAAATGGAAAAGAGCTATTAACATAATCATGAATACCTAGTAAACTGTCCCAAAACTTCCTCATCCTTTCTTACTATCATGAAAATTCCTTGTTGCGGCTCTCAGTTTTTTTTATCTTTTTTTTTTTTTTCAAAATGTGTGAATATATATTAGATGAGGGAAATGTACAGCATCGATACACAATTTCTATTCGAGCCACTCCATTATTTAGCGCATAATGCCAACACGTGGTGATATCTCATTGGTCCAGGTAGGTATACCATAAGTCGTATACCATAAGTCCCACAATTTAAATGGTTAAATTTAAAGTATTCCATTTGTATAGTTTCCAAGCGTCTGCACACTTGATACCTATCAGTCAGTATCAAATAACTTTCTAATCAAAATGAGTTGTCACTGCCTAAACATGACCTTAGGTGCTCTGATAAAGACATACATCAGGCTATATCTTGATCATCAACTGATATGTAAATTAGACCGGTCCAGTCATTGAGTTGGACACAACATCAAAATCAATGTACGGCCAATGGCATGATTCAACGAACTGGTGTAACCCACCCACAGAGTAGATTGCCCCAACTTTTATTTTGAGTGATATAAAGATATGGCCCAACTTTTGGATCAAATATTCTAACATATGATACATTTTCCTCGAGAAAAAATAAAAATAAAAATTTGTATCATAATTTCTGTGACAGCTCCATCTCTTCATTTCTCTCTGCATATTTGTTAAAATCATATTTGTTAACAAAGTATGATTTATGACACACTCCTCCGTGTTCATTGTGGAACAAGATTTTACACTTGAAAAGTGAAAAGGTGAATTTTACTCGAAAGTTTGAAACAATTAAAATATATGTTACATTTATACTCCAAAAATCACACAGATGGAGAATCATAAACCCATCAATAATAGGTGACCAAAAGTTCTCATTCAACAAATAACGGGCTAAATATTCCCATTATTAGGATTTCCAATGGAGGGATTTTTTCTGCATGGGCCATCTCCATTGAGTCCCATCGTATCAACATTTTGAATGATGTAACCATTGGCCTGCTTGTAAAAATTAAAAGCCTAAACATACCATACAATCACTCGAACATTATATGATACCTCATGATCCTTTTTTTTTTTTTTTTGATAGATGTATAATAATACCTCATGATTTACTCCCACCAAGTGAAACGGCTTGGCTTTTCATGTGAAGAAACATCTGGTATTTTGACCAATCCAAGAAGGACAAGATCTTTTTATCACAAAGCACTGCTCACGTTTCTTCTTTGCTACAAAATCTCATGTATACTAATATCTCCCACAGCCCATTGCTGGTGGATGGGGATCATATGCACATTTGAATCTTTGATTCCCTCCATAAAATTTGTTAGGAAAGAAACATGCTCAAGAATTCCCGTCCACACTCAATGGACAAAGATGTGGCAACAGGAGCACCAAATCTTTTCCTAAAGTATGTTGGAGTTTGTTTTGCTGATCACATGATGACATTATTTGATGGTTCGAACCGTTAATATTCTCACTTCTGCCAGAAACAAGCTAGTGTCCCATATTCGTGTTTCAATAATAATCTTGACCATGGATTCTTAGAGTTGAACGTGAGCCAATTGAAATTTTCTTTCCAATGTTCTTAATCTATCCACAGATAGTGATGGTCACAATCATTTGTTCAGCAAAAGAGAAGGTGGATATTATTGCTGAGCACTGCGATAAAGCGAAGACACCATCCCAAGTTAACATCAAGGTGGATGTGCTCTAAAATGATGAATTGTGGAAGCTATTCAAAGATAAAGCGGGTGACGACCCTACCTTGCACTCCATTGGTAAGGGAGGTTGTCAAAGAATATTGGCGCCTTCCACTCGTGATTACAACACTTGGAAGGGTATTTAGATGTGTACACAATCACAAGGTGTGAAATAATGCACTTTGACAGCTGAAAACGTCTACCCCAAGTGAAATCAAAGGCATGCCATGGAGGACAGCATGTTAGCCTATCAAAGTTCGCTACGATCATTTTCCTATTGAGTTGAAAGCGGGCTTCTTGCTCTGCTCCCTCTTTCCCAAAGACTATGATATTGACGTGGATTCGATGATCAGATGTTGGAAGGAGGTAAAGGCTGGCTCCGAGCACCCAATGTGGTGAAATTCCACTGAGGTGTGACTGTGTGTGGAGAGTGAGTGCGTGTAAAAAAAATTTAAAAAAAAAAAAAAAAAAACAAAACAAAAACACGAAAGAGGTAAAGGCTGTTTAAAGGACACTGGATATCTGAGGAAATAATTAACAGAGGGCATACTTTAAAATGGTGTGAACTAACATACAAGTCTAGCTCATCTTTCTCCACCTTATGGCACTACAGAACTCCTTGGCCACATTTGCCACGCTTGAATTAAATGGTTGATTTGCAATCCCCAATTTGTATCTCTAGGAAGAAAAGAAAGAAAATAGAGTAAATAAAATATGAAATGTTCCTCTTTTTTTTTTTTTTTGTTTAATTAAAGGATAATTAATCAAATTACGGTGTGTTTCATCTAAAACAGTGGTGAAGTTGCTACTTCTCTCTTGATATACCATATGTTTCGGTTGTGGCAGACCGAAACCTGACAATACAAGCAGCAACAGTTATGTCATTGATTTTGCACGGTGCGGATTGCAGTACAACAATGCCATACACTATGTTGGAAGAGTCACCACCAGTTTTAAATAGTGTGAAACAAACATACCGGTCTAGCCCTTCTTTCTCTACTTTGGACAACATTCACTCGATTGAATTAAATAATAGATTTGCAATCTTCAATTTGTATCTAGAGGAAGAAAATAAAGAAAACAGAGTAACTAAAACATGAAATGTTCCTCCTCTTAAAAAATAAAATAAAAAAATTAAAGGATAATTAATCCAATTATGGTATGTTTCATCTAAAACGGTGGTGAAGTTGCTACTACTCTCTTGATACACCGTGTGCTTTAGTTGTGACAGACCAAAACTTGGCAATGACAGCTGTAACATCATCATCATCATCATCATCATCATCATCAACGAAGAGGAGGAGCTAATTTGAACAACATTAAGAAACACATTCATTCGGCCAGTTAAGAAAGACAAGGCACACCTGACCAAATCACAAAAAGAAATGAACACATACATGGCCTACCCAGCTAGCCTTTACACATTGCAGTTCTTTGAGAACCATTCTCCCATGATGGAAGCTTGCACCACAAACCATGCATATACACTAGGAGATCAGGAGAATGGAACAAACTGGAACTGCCTATTGGCAGTAAGTTCAAACATCAGCACCATTTAGCTGTTGAGGAAAGCTTTCATAGAAAATGTTGTAGGCCCGTCCTACCAATTCACAAGAAGATAAAAAAGTATGAAGTACAACCGAACCCACTAAGGCCATTCATAGTAATTACTTTCAAAAGTCTTACCAATCTTTCGACTAAAAATTCCCCACTCAAACCACTGGATGTCAATCAATTGATTGGTTGATCCAACTTGCTCAAATCTCGGCTTTTCTTCCTGAATAGATGTTTGAGAAATTATTCAGTGCTGAATGCTAGTATCTAAGTGTTAGTTATCAAGCACTTAAATTCAAGGCATGGGGGCACACACACACACAAGATCTGAACTATTCATCTATCATATATCATATCTTGGACAGACTATACAGACCTTACAATAAAAACTAAATCAGCATATGATCATAGCCATCAATAAGGCATTTTATCAATGAAAGTCAACCATTTCTTGGACTTTTTGCCAACCGCCCATTTGTAATTCTGAAGATTTTTTTTTTTTTTTTTTAACAGAAAGGTGGGAGCTCACCACCCGTGACTTTGTTAAATGGAAAAACGGCTGATTTTGGGTTAGGTACCACAAAAACAAACGCCCCCACTTATTATATATATCCACAAAAAAACACAAACTAACAAGCGAAATCTGACCAAGGACCAGAAAAGACAACACAACAAACTAAACCACACCAACCACTACCCAAAACCACCCAAAACTATGGAAGCCGGGCAGCGGCAAAAGGGCTCAAGCAACACCCACAACAATTCTCAGCAGCAGCCTAGACTTGCACCAATCCATCTGCCAATCAGCCACAACCTGCAATCACACCACATCAAATAGACAGCGCCACCAGTCAAAAACGGAAACCATCTCGCCTCCAACAGAGGCCCTAAGAGGAGAACTCCAGCAAAATCTGCATAAAAACCACATTCTCTAGCGACTCTGATTCCAAAAAAACATAACATCCTGGGATTCCACTGGGAAATGAAATGTAAACAGAGATGCGCAAAACCAAAGAAGGGCAGAGCCCCAGAAAATAGAAGGGTAGGGCCCTTAGGGGGCAGCACCACCCACATTTCCCTGAGCAAGCAGTGCCGCCAATGACCCACTCCAAATGAACAACCAACAGACCAATTGTAGTCCTCAAGAATCTATCATGAGCCAAGATCACCAGTTAATGTGATTTTTGGCTCCATCCACAACAAGGCCAAATAGATGAAAGGTTCGTACCTTGTACAAGTCTACCACATTTAAGGATATTAAATGCTTCATGGCTAACTCAGATAATCTTGATAGCTCTAAATCCTTTCTCAAGATATTTATTTCTTGTTTGATATGAAAGACACAATCCTATTTGTGACATGCATGCACAATGGAAAACCAGATGATAAATAGATAAATGAAAGCACTAACTGGACATAAACATTAATTGAAAATACATGACCAGTGTTTTCAACTACTGGTATCAATGCCTGTATCACACCCTTTGAACACAAAAACATAAAGGCATTGCATAGGAAATATAGAATGTATCATTGTCCAAGGGAAAATTGGGTAAGTGATGGAACTTTTCAATGGAACTTCGAGTGATGTTAAAAGAGATATGATTACTGAAAACACTACAAAAAAACAAGTATGCACAATAAGTCTCCATTGAACAGAGGCCTAAATTATACATTGTCTAACAGAAGTGATACAATTATTTATCCAAAATGAAATAATATCATTCAAATATCATATAATACAAGTAATACATTCAAAAACCAAAATGAAAGAGTGTGAACAACCGTACAATCACATATGATTTCTCCACACTAATTGCATTTTAAAGGGCGAAAGCGAGAAGGATACAACCGGTTGACCATCAATCATCCCAAAACATCAAAGAAAACCCTTAGAAAATCCCCTGAATTGCCCCATGAACTTGGGCCCATTCTACAATAAGACTCTTGACTTCAGAGAATTCCCTCATATCTTGTGTTGCCAACCAGTGAAATAGATAGTATCAACCAACACTATCAATCTTTAAATTACTGCATGTGATCAAGTATCCTGAACGTTGTTATCTAAACTACACAGATCAAACAAACAGTCAGTATTAAAGATGAATTATATGATCCTTAGCCCACAAATATGCATAGGTTCTCAGATTTTCAGTTTGCACAATATAGGTCCAATATATGTCTGTCATTTAGCAATCCAAACTCAAGGATGCTGCAATAATAAGATTGGGATGTAGAAATCAATTCCCACATATTGGACACGCCCATATGTTGGTTTGTGGTAAATAAAAGAATATAGCTAGAAACTTAGAAGAGAGAAAATTAGTATAAGACGTATTTCCAGTTTCTCCACATATTTGTCCACATTACCAAATGGTATCAACTTGGCCTCAGCAGACTCCAGAGCTTCTGTGCTGCCATGAAAGTTAAGGTAAATATTGCTTTCCATTGAAGGGCAAGAGTATGATTCGTAAAGGGTACTGTGATGATTCCCTCACTTATAATTTGTAAAGGATACTCTGATGATTCCCTCACCATTTTCTAGACCAGACAAGCTCAACAAAATGAAGGCTTTAGAGATCAAAATGCAAATTCTTGATTTTCTGCAGCAGGTCCTGGCCCAATCTGAAGCTCTGAGCTATGAGGTTGAAAATTTGCTAGGAGTTTGAACACTGCAGTGCATATCCAGAAGTCTGGAACCTCTTCCTTGCTAGAGCACCAATCTAATTGTATACCTAAATGACTTAGTCTGAGCATTGCGGGCAAGAGTCATTCATCATTCTAGCCCTGAATGGCAGCCGATCAAGGATGCTGCAGGGAAAGCTAGAAAAAGCCAGTCAAGTGACATGTCCAAGTCCAGCCAATGAGCAAAGGACCAATGTCGGATAGCCTCACGAGAACAATTCAGTAGCAGATGTCTTAGAAAAGATGGGAAGTGGTGTGGAAGGATATAGATTTGTGTGGAACATAAAGAATTTCCCCAGCGACATTAGAGGCAGTTTGCTCTTTAGACCAGACAGGTGAAACGATGGCTAAGGTTTGCAGTGTATGTGATTTCTTGGCAAATTTGTGGTTGAACTTCTATTGGTGTCTCTGGTTGGCTGATGGCGAGTTATGGCATGAGGGTTGCTGTTGGATGCCATGTTTGGTGGTTTTACTTTTGATTTTGAGAAGTTTTGGATAACGGTGATGGTGTGGTTGCTTGTTTTGTGTAGCAGATGCTTTTTTTATATATAAAAAAAAAAATATTATTTTAAGGTTTTATTCTGCTGCATTGTAGATATAGTTTTGTGTTGTATTGAGGTGGGAGGGCTCTTTGTTTTCCACCTCCGAATTGATATACTCTTTTGCTCCATTTAAAAAAATAATAATAATAAATAAATTAAGTAGTGTGCTCCCCCGTTCATGAAAAATAAAGGTCATGCACTAGCTGTTCTGTCAGTTCTATGGCCTTGAGAGCATTCCTCTCCAATGCAAAATGGAAAATTGCTAATATGTCATCAAGGAAAGCATGCAATTAGCAAGACAGTCACCCACGCACTTTCAAATAAATACTAACTATTTAAAACATATAATGGTGTTATATTGCTGTCTCTGGAGAATTTTTTTCTTTTTCAAAATTCATGTGTGATATATGAGGTTTAGTAAGTCCACTTGGCGATAGAGTGAATTGGAATGAAAACATTCGGCATGGAAAAGCAAATTACTGTCATTAGGAGGTAGAATATTCACTCCAATGAAGAAAGGAAGCTCTCTCAAATTTACCAATTTATTCCATATCACTGATCAAAATACTTATCATTTGGTTAATTGGAAGGAAGCCTTCCATCCTCAGGACGATGGTCATATAGGCTTAAAGGACTTAACAATCATCAATTGGGCACTCATTGGCAAGTGGTTATGGAAGTTTGGGAACCAAGATAACTCTCCATGGATACAAGTAATTGTCATAAAGTATGGCATGCAGGAAGGAGGGTGATTCACGAAGGAATCCTCATATAAAGAATCTGGTTTGTTGAAGCAATGAAGCGCCAATAGGAATTCAGCAAAGGCAATTCCTTTGTTCTTTGGATAGCAAGAAAAGGTTTTGGGAAGATAAATGGCATTAGGACTGTTTGCAGCACATTTTTGTAACTTATACGGGACAATGATTTTCAAAGATAATTCAATCGAAAAGTACATCAATAAATATTTGCATCAGTGGAGTAATTTGATATCCTGGCAGGGTATGATATATATATATATATATATATATATATATATATATATATATAAGCATGCCCACCAAAACATAATTCAATTGAAAAGTACACCAATGAATATTTGCATCAGTGGAGTTATTTGATACCCTAGCAGAGTATGACAGGCATAAGCATGAAGATAAGGTATATATGTAACTCAAGTTAAACAAGGTGAATTGTAGGATCCACTGCAGATACATCATAGCCCCCAAAATCAGAATGGTTAGATTTATTTATTTATTTATTTAAGAAAGGTGAGAACACACCACCATTCAGGTGGGCACCACAAAAAGAAGTGGACCTCAGCCATCGGATGACACAACCCTTTCTTCTTTCCACACTCAGACAAGCTAACCCCACCCCCCCAAAAAAATAAATAAATAAATAAATAAATTAAATTAAAAATTAAAAAAAATTAAAATTAAAAATTTTTAAAAAGAAAAAAAGAAAAGAAAAAGCAAACAACCAGCCTACCCAGTAGACCAAGCAGGGGAGAGTCAATCCTCTGAAATAGTATGCACATAGGACTTCTTCCTCAATTAATAAGAACAAAACATTTTACCATGCATGTGATGTGCCAATCAAACTGCAGAGAGCCAACAGAATAATTTGGTGCATTCCTTGGTAAAACATACCTTGCTTGGAAATTCCCTTTTTTCTTCTTGATTATCATAGCATAGCCATCCCTACACACAGCAGACCCCATTCACGAAGTCTTTCCACATACAACAGATTATCAGATTAGACATCCCTAGTCCCTACAAACAGCAGCCCATTCACGTCACAGACAAAGAACAGAGCAGCACATCACTCCACAGCGGCTCATCTCTGCAACCATCCATCCTGCTCCATAGTAGAACAAAAAAGAACAACAGTCTGAACAAAAACCATTCGCATCATGTCCAAGGGAGTGCGACTATGCTGAAAGACAGGTCCTATTTTCTTGTACAAACATTAGGGATCTGCATTAAACAACTTCAACTCTATCATAACTAAAGTAACCTATTTTCTTGCTATTATTGTCTCAAAATCAATGGTTACTTCATTTAGCATATTTAAGAGCTCATGATAAATCACAACTTGAAATGTAATAAAAACCGAAGATCAAAAATAAAATAAATAAATAAAACTTTTCAATTATATGCTTTTGTCTCTTCTACAGAAATTTTCAAAATCCTCTAAATCTTTATAGATATCAATGTGAATGTTTACACGATATTTATACCCAATTACAAATCAAACCAAATATCAAGTTGCTGGCAAGTTTCCTAGTGACTTAACTCAAAATTGTCTAGTTAAGTTGACTCAGCCAAGTTTTAAGGTGCCCTAGAGAGTTTAGAACTATGCTTGGGTTCCAAATGAGCCTAAAGTTGATAAATTTAATTAGGTTGGTTCCAAACTTACCAACTTTGGCAACTTGAATTCCTTTTTATTTTTTTGGTTTAATGTTAGATGAAGCCATCCTAAGCTAAATTAAATATTTAAATCATGAAAGAAATGTCATTTGATAATTTTACCAGACATGGTGTACTGTGTGACAGTAGCATAACACTTCAAGATCATTGAAGATTGAGGTCCGAGTTCAAGCATGGCCTTTCATCAATATAACTTAGTCCATTCCCACTTTGCCCAGTAGATAAGCATCAAGTTCCAATCCGAATCCATCCGCTAGCCAAGTTCCCATTCCTACATAGTTAAACAAGCTTCTCTTGTTGGGTATTTATGCATATCCATACAAGCTTCTCTTGTTGGGTATTTATGCATATCCATACACCCGCCTAACAAGCTACTCTTGGGCTTCAAAACTCACGCACAAGCCCACGCAACAAGCCTTTAACCTTAGCCAAAAACCAGCCAAAGTAGGTTGGACACAGACCATGCCTGGATTATACATGTAAAAATCAGGTTGTAGCTAGAGCTATGTGTTCTACCCAATTAATAATTGAGTTCTACAATAACCCCAAGTCCAGATTGCTTGGGGCTGTGTTTGGACTATGGCTGCAACTTGGTATGGATCAACCCAAAACCAATTGATCCAACCCGAGTTCAGGTTGGGTTGGGTCTGGTTGTCCAGGTCCTCGGGCTGGGTTTGCATTAAGCAAATTCCGTTTGGGTTAAGTCGGGTTGATCACCTTGTGCTGGAATTATTGTTTAGTTCAGTTGGGGTTTAGGTCCTCTTTAAGGTCAGGTTGGGCTTAAGTTCCCAACCTGACCCAACCTGCCAATCTAGTTTGGACATATCCTAGATGCGCTTGGATTGGTCTTGTGTACCAGAGCTTAGGCCACCTACTAATTGGATCGTATTTGTGTTTGCAGTCTCAGGGACTAGGCCAGCCTGACCTACTGAGCATTTGTGGACCGGAGCCTGATTTATAAAATCATGTTTTTGGCTGGGCTAGCAATAAGACACTTAGCTGTTGCGGTGGAACCCACGTGCAATTCAGCTTAGCGGAGTTGGGCCTATTGGCAACTCTAATGCGCAGTACATGTAAATTGATCTTGACCCTTATATATTCGTTATTGATGTCTAATGTTTTGTATGCATGTAGTTCACCTTAGCTGCGGTAAAATGTATTAAGTTTTTGGTTTCCAGATAAAGGGCCGAGATCTTGCACACATTAGCAACATCGTTGTGTAGGACACTTGCGTTTGGTTTGAGCACATGAACGAATGCGAATAGGGTTCCTTTCTCTCATAATTCGTTTTCCGTCTGTTGGGCCTCATGCGCAGGATTATCCGTGAGTCCCAGTAGGGACGAGGTGTGCTGCAGAAATCTTCCATATCGAAAGATCCTAACCGTTCGATCTTTCGACCATCTTTTGTTGAAGGTGAACAGCTAGTCATTCTCCCATAACGGTCATTTTCTAAGCCATTGATCCATGAATCAGAATCATCCAATCTACAAAGTTTTCGAGCTGTTTATGATTAATCCATAAGATCAACGTTTTGGATCATGGAACCCTAACGGATGAAGAGCAATCAACCGTGGGGAAATTATTCAGCTCCTGATGCGCAGGAAACGCCGTTGCTTTTAAATGAGGAAAGAAATGAGAAACAAAGGAATGCCATCACTTTAGGCCGACGAAATTTCAATGGAAGTAGAAGGGGCCATTGATACCCGTTCGCAAACCAAGTGTGCATGCATCTGAAACAATCCAAACCGTCCAAAATATGTGTGTTTCCTCGTATGGTGCATTTCTATCAAATCCAAACCTCAGCCTAATAGGCATTTGCTCGTTGAATTTGGATGGTTGGAATTTATTCATGTTAGGCATTTTTTTTTTTCAGTACTTCTCCAGCAGTAGAATTTAGCACGATTTTTGAAAAAATAAAAATAAATAATCACAAACCAACAATAATGTTCGCAAGATTTGGACGAAGTGAGTTAAGGGCATCATTCCACATGTGCACAATGTCCGGACGCAGATTGGCTAGTGACCCTGCCACTCGCCACTGGCTTGTGGTCGGTGCCATGTGGGCCCCACCATGATATGTGTTTCATCCACTCTGTCCATCCATTTTTATCAGATCATTTTACCATATGAGCGAAAAAAAAAAAGATAGATCTAGTCTCAAGTGGACCACATCACAGAAACAACGTTGATTGAATGCCACCATTAAAAACTTCTTAAGGCCCATAAAAGTTTTGCATCAAGCTGATATTTGGATTTTTATCCTTCAAACAGGAATGTATGATCTAATCAACAGATTAAATGTCAAGTAAACATTAGAGTGGACCCTAGGAGGTTTTTATTATTGGACATTCAATCACTAATGTTTTCCTGTGGTGTGGTCTATCGATTTAGAGCTGTCCCATTTTTGGGGTAACGCCCTAAAATGATCTGAAAAAAAAAAATGGATGGATAGTGTGGATAAACAACATAAATCATGTTGAGGCCCACAGAACACCGGCCACTAGCCAACCGGCAAGTGGTAGCGTCACTACCCAAACTGCATCCCATAGGACTATCATTACACTCCGGCAGCATTTGATCACAGAGGTCAGTGTATCATAGAGGTCAAATCTCTGCGAGAATAAAGGGCTAAATGTTACAAGTACTTGTCTACTTCTAGGTGGCCCCACATACAATGGTCTTGTGGAGTCTGCAAACCACACTAATCATGTGATGCGGTACTTATTATCCATGTATCAAGGCCCGTAACAAATATCAACAACCATTAATTCGGCTTGATTCCAAACCAACAAAAAGAGAAGGAAAAAAAAAAAAAAAAAGCTACCCTGACCATTGGGCTCAAAGTGTACCCCTTCACTGGCCCACTTGAACTTCATGCTCAAGTGCACCCGCTTGCCTTAGTGCTGACGAAAGTTTGCATGTGCATCCGAAATTATGTTGGCTGTCCACCACAGAGCCAGCCAAAGGCATTTTTATCCATCTCTCTCTTTCTCACACACACACACAATTGTGCATTAAGTTCTGTTTTCATTAGATTGCACTCACCTATAATCAGCCCTGTCCACATTTGGTCAGAGATGGTATACAAAATGCATTCGATCTACATATATTTGAAATGGGCTTTACTTATCGACCGTCAATTATCAAAGGGCAGAAAAAAAGGCCCACCAGAACATCCATTAAAAATCGTCTTCATGCCAATAAAGAAAAGCTTGGATCCAAACATTTAGACTTGTGGTGGCCGCTGAATGGGAGATTTGGAAGATATGCCACCTATTTATAGACAATAGTCTCTTTTAATTCCTGATCTAGCTATTCATGTACAGCTTGTACGGGTGTCAATGGTCCATATTTGAGCCCGGCCCGTTAAGCCCAAAGGTGAATGTTCCTAATCCATCTACTGATCAGGGGTCGCACGTGCATAAAGATACACATGCTGCCTAACCAATGTCTGGAACGGATACCTTCACATGTACACAAAGTCAGGCTACTCAGCATGCGGATTGTGTGCTGAGTAAACTCTGTGGGGTCCATTGTGATTTATTTGTTGTATCCATGCCCTCTATCCATTTTAGAAGCTCATTTTAGTACATGAACCCAGAATTGAGGTATATACAAAGCTCAAGTAGACCACAACACAGGAAATAGTGGGACTTGAACACCTACCATTGGAAACTTCTCGGGGGCCAGGGCCCGTAAACTGTGGGCTCTAGGAAAGTTTTAAAGGTGGGCGTCATTATCCCCTCTATTTCCTGCAGTGTGGTTTGTGGTCTACTTGAGCTTTGGATATGCTTCAATTTTGGGCTCATGCCCTAAAATAAGCTGGTAAAATGGATGAATAGTGTAGATAAGATACACATCATGGTGGTCCCACAGAGTTTATAGAGTATGGGGCTGAAGAGATGGACAGCTTCTGTTGCTTCTCCTTGAGAGTGTTGACCATGCCACACGATGATGCGATGTGATGCCAACCATAAATTTGTAAGTCGGGCAAACATGGTGTGTATATTTCATTAAACTGGTGATTACATGTGAATCAAAATGATAAAATGAGGATAAAAAGATCAGCCTGATAAGGCATGAACTTTGGTGTTTTGGGAGCAATTTTATATGCGACACGTTGTTGGGGCCGAACTGAGTTTTTCGAGGCTGATCCCCTGTATGTACGGTGAAATGATGGTTATTAGGTGATGAATGTAATAAATTCTTGTTAGGAAACCACACACTTTTCTTTGCATATGCAAATTAATGAAATTAATAATATAAAAGATTTAAATGATGAAAATTACTTTTAATACAAATAAGTAAATCACTAAACATATAGGATGTAAGAGACATCAAGATTGTAAATAAAAAAAATCAGGACTTAATTCGGCACAAATCTACTATAATAGAAATAATAGAAGTACAGTCATCAAGACACGGCAATACCCAAGCGGCCAAGCTACATTACCCAAATATAAATTACAACCGACAATGAAGAAAAATAAAATTTTCACCAATTAGAGATTGTAGAAACCATTGACACAATCCTTAGGAAAGACAATTGATGAAACCAACGTTGTACTCGGATACAAAATTTTCAGTAGTAAGACACTCTTGATCTTCTTCTCTAATAAAATTACATTTTTCTCTTCTCCTTCTTCTCTTTTTCTCGGAGAAAAGGAAAAACACCCTTTGAATTGCTAGAATCTCTCTTCACAAAAGCTCATTTTATCTCATTTGATTTAGCCAAAAGACCAAAATACCCCATTAAGGTCATATGGACAAAAAACTACTTAATCCACATATGTGGGTCCCACCTCTACGCGAAGATGCACTCCGAAGTGCTTGGGTGTTGTAAGTGTCGTAGACAATTCATACACTTGCAGATTGCCAATGTTGGGGGACATGAGATAAGAGAAATGAGCTAGGTTTTTAGGGCTGCATGGTTTTCCAAACGTTGCATAGAGAGAGATGGGTTTGGGGGGCTATTTTGTTTTCCAAATGCAATAGAGAGAGTTATGCAACAATCAGCATATCATGATTTCGGAAAAACAATGATTTGGATAGAACTTTTCTCTCCTTTTCAGAGTTTGGATTGTTTCGGTAAAACTCCCTAAGCCACTTGTATGGACAGGATGAACGCAACACAGACATGACGGTGGCCCCACAGAGCTTTGGGTTGGAAGCAAACTTGGTACCCTAAATGTACTGAGGAAACTCTGTGGGGGCAAACCGTTATATCGATTTATGTATTTTATTCATGCCGTCCATCCATTTTACCAAATAATTTTAAGGCATACGCCCAAAATTGAAGCATATTCAATTCTCAAGTGGACCACACCATAGGAAAGAGCGTTAATTAAACACTTACCGATTGAAACTTCTTGGGGTCACTAAAGTTTTGGATCAAGCTGATATTTATTTTTTCCCTTCATCTATTGTTTGTGTCACCTTATGAACAGGTTGGATGACAAATAAACATCACTATTGGCACTTTGAAAGTTTCAACTGTGGACATCATTATTCCCACTGTTTCATGTGGTGTGGTCCACTTGAAAATTTTAAAGTCTTATATTTTGGAATATGTTCTTAAAATGATATGAAAAAACGGATGGACGGCATGGATAGGACACGTACATCCATGGTAGGCCCCACAGAGTTTACGCAATCCGCTTTCCTTTGGGTTACAGCCTTACAGGCAAGTCGCTTCCCGCGCTCGTCTGATCGGCACAAATCCGAAAGAACCTGAGCAACGACCGAAAAGATGGACAGCCTCTGTTGCTTCTCCTCGAGAGCTTCATGTGGGCGCACGTGACATGGAATGGCAAGGGAGGGGAGATTGTTCTTAAGATGCGATTTGAGGAAGATCGGAGGTCAAGCATTTTTATTTTTTTTCCCTTTCTTTCTTTTTATTTTTGCGAAATCTATGAACGGGCAATCGACAGATATATGGATAGACTGGTAGCGACGTAACATTGCACCAGAAACCGCCTGCAACGTGTTTGACGTTTTTCCCAAACCAGAGGACTCTGATTCCTCTGTAGCATCAATGAATTCAATGCTGGGAAGAGGCAATTGGCGTCGTGAGATTGGTGGTTCTAGCTGTTTGCAATCGGATTCTAAAGTAAGTTTTTGGAGTATTTTCCTTGTAACGGTTCCTTTGATTTTCGTATAATTCAATTAGAGGCCCCTTAATCACTTTGAATTGTTACTAGTGACTGTTAGAATCTCGCAATACAAGGCCCTCATGGCCATACTGCCAACACCAAATGGTCGTTTGTTAGTTTGGATTTGTAATATATTTAAAATTAAAAAAAAAAAAAATTTGAAAAAACTTATAGAAGTACGAAGACAGGATGTGAAATCCTTGAGATTGTCATTCTATCAGCTGTATTTGGCAACTGGATTTTCAGTATGTGGAAACCCTGAAATTGTGTTTGGCGACTGTGGATTACAAAGAGAGAGAAAGCCATTTAAAATATGACCAATGAAGTGGACTGTGAATCCTGTGATCTTGCAACCCAGCTTTTAAAGAGGAATTGAAAAGTGGCATTTTTGAGGCCCCCCACATTCCAGTGGCAAAACACAAGATTTTGGTCTGGATTTAGGCCTAACAAATGTGAATGAACCCTGAATACGTCACTGGGTATAATTTCTTACTTAAAATTTTAATATCTTATATTCTACCACTATTTTTAACTATCAAAGGGAAGATTAAGTTGAGTTTTACCTGATGAGATGATAAGTCCAAGAAAGAAGATACATCTCAATCCAACTGGCAGTTCCATCCCATTTAAGTGTCTATGTTACAATATACTTATAGAATCCGGATCCTCTGCTTGCCACAAGCAGGAAAATCCGGCTTGTTGCAATGTAGTTGGAATACATCATCACACACTGGCAATGCTGACAATTTCAGCAATGACGTGGACTAATCACGATATTGGAAAGCAGGATTTTCTTACTTGAGGCAAGCAGATGATCTGGATTCATACTTATAAAGTATCGTTAATTTACCCAAAGTTGGGTAAAGGATTTAAGTAGGGTTGTACATCGAGCTGAGTCAAGTCGAGGTGGACCAAGCTTGACTTGACTCGTCTACACTCTCCTCAAGCTCGGCCTTGAGCTTATCATTGGAGCTTGGCTTATTTGCCAGCCTTTCGAGTCGAGCTTGAGACGAGCTTACCTCGAGTCAAGTCGAGCTTGCTCCGAACCCAACTTATCACACCTCGAAATTTGGGTACAGAGTGTGCACCCTCAGACCCGAGTTTCAGTTCTAACTCATATACAAAGTGTGTTAATTTGATACCTTGATCAGTTTAATCAAAAGTGATAATTACATTTATTTTAAGTTCTACCACAACTTCAATCACACATACATAACACTTAGCACTAATCAACCAGGCATTTATAGATCTTGACGACTATTAAAATAAAATAAACCTTAAAAATCATTCATTTATTATATCATCATGCTATAAATACGTTTATTCCATACTAATATTGTTTTAATGAAATAAATATAAATAATTTCTTAAAATCTCAAAATCAATACCGATATACATTATATTCTAATCAAACTATTCTAGCAAATAAATCACATAATCAGAAATTGTCTAATGTCGCTACTTCATCTTTAGACAAGTATGGCCATGTTTCATATGGGTTGTGTTCAGGTGCTATGGATCCTTCCAATTCCTGTGCCACATCATCTACTAATGACTCCTCTGTACAGTTTTTCCATCAATAAAATGATAAGCTAGCCAGGCTTAGTAAAATAATCCAGCATGGTTCATAATCATAGTAATTAAAACAATATAAAGTACTAAATGTAAAAATATATACATAATGATATGGATGCAAATGGTGTATGAATGCATCAAATGGGATGAGCATCTATCTGCTTAGGTTGGAGGTCGTCAACCTGCATCCACCCATTGGGTAGGATTCCACCTTTCGGTAGGCTTGGCCATAACCCGTATTTAGTAACGCTTTACCATGATTGATATTTTTTCTAGGGAATGCCCCTAGGATCGACTATGCATTATGTAAATGTAATGAAATATGGATGACATATGAATGTATCTTTTTCATAACTGTCATAAATACTTATCTTAATAAGTAAATTTAACTTACAATTATTATCATTCATACAATTTGACACAAATTAGCATATAATTTACCACATCATACAATATTAAAACAAAACACTTAAATCAATACATCAATCATTTAAACCATTGTAAATAATTTATTTTAATTCCATTGAATCATGAGGCACGTTGGGTTACTTACTTGAGTCTTGAGATGTTATCACAAGTAGCTAGAGTTGTTGTTGTGTATCTTGAGTTGGCAGACAGTCTGATGATAACGGGTTTCCTAACTTGAATGGTTGAGATTGGCGATACATCAAAGGGCACTTGATGAATGGCTTGAATACCCGGATGGTTTGAGTGGTTGGATTTATAAGAGATAGCCTTTGTTTCTGAGATATGAGGAAGGTGAGAAGCGTGACATCTTATTTCTCAATTGAAGAAGGTAAGGGTGTTGGAAATTCTATCAGCACATGTTGTCCACTACATTGTATGGACAGTTCTGCTCAATTGGTTGTGAACCCACTACAAGTGGTTTTATAACTTAGAAGTTGAAGAAGAGAAAAAATAGGAGAAGCAGTTGAGGAAGAAGGCGACATGCGTAGAAAACGAGGAGGCTGGCTTGCCAAAGCAAATCTTTCGTAGAGTCTTACTTACAACCATAAAATCAGGTGGGATCCACCATGAGAAATACACCCCGATCATTTGTTTTGCCAGATCATGATTGGAAACGAACACAAAAATTAAGGTGGATCAAAATCTAAGTGGGCTATAGAATATGAAAAATGGTAGGGAAATACGTACTGTTGAACCTCCCTGCTACTCACGTTAACTTTAAGTTTTGGATGGGCGAATGATAATTGGCTAGACTTTTGAAATGTTTTTTATGGCTGGATGGTTATGATGCAGGGGTGGATGTTTGGACAACCTCGGTGGTTTGATCTTGAGTTACCGTTGAATGGTTACTAATTTCAACAATGTAGATGTAGTTTGCTGGATTATTCGAAACGGATGGTTGTGTTCGTGGGTTTAGAATGATATACGGACTAGATTAATGGGATCTTGAGCTCTAGCCCCTAGAGTAGATTGGGTTTGGTTGGCGGGTCCTGGTCCTCCAGCACGGCCTGCATAGCTCCCACACCGAGAAGATAGGTACACGTTAGACAGCGTGGGTTGCTTGGTTATCCTAGCAACGTATTTTGCTATTTCTCTTTTATTTGTCTTTTTAGTGGTGGACCCACTAGAGAGGGATTCAGAGATATCCACACTGATATTCTGTTTTGTAACATTAAGTTAGAGTATAACTCAGAGGAAAGGCAGATTTATAAACCAGGTGGCATCACTAATTGATAGTTTAGATTGATGGCCCTCGTAGTATAGAGGATTGAAATTTGAAAACAGTGGATGAGTAGTGGAGCTTGGTGATCTGACAAATTGATGTGTGGCTAAGACTCTAGGATGGCTGGTGTTAGAAGATTGGCTTGAAGCATATCAATGGGTCCACCTATTGGACTGTTTGGATAGTTGCTCCAGATGATGGGTAATTGGATCCACTGCAAAAACGTCTGAATGATGGGTAGTTTAGATTCACCACAAAATCCGGCATTTAAAAAAGTATAGGCTTTGAAATAATATGTGTGGCAATGCATCTAAATAGGGATAGTATTTTATTTAAATTTAATTTTTTTTTATCATTATTATTAGTTTTAAAATTTAAGATTATAGATAGCCATAGTTTGAACTATCTGATTTAGGCAAAACTTGGTGTTCTACTTCAATTTGATATGTTCTATCTAAAGAGCTCAATATTGACCAATGATCTTCAATGGTGGCTAAGATTCATTTAATGGCTCTCACTTAATCATGGTCCTTATGAAAGTGTGCAGTTTTATGTATAAACTAACTGGTGAATTTGAAGTGTACACTATGAGCTTTAAATTGAATAATTTGTTTTGGTAATTAGGTGAGCCAGTTGACGAATACGAGTGTGATTTGTGGCCGGATGACTAGATACAAGTGAACTAATTGAATTATTAGGACTCTAATCTTATATATGCATGGTCAGTTTTATGAACAAACTTAAAAGGTGGGATTTGAGATGGATTTTTACATGTATGCCTAAGCTAATGTAAGTATACATAATCGCATGCGTGTGTACATGCACCTAAAATCTCGGGTCGTTACACAACTCGACCCAACCTAGCACCCAAGATACACCCGATTCAACCTAGTAACCCGACCCAACTCGCGCTTGACTCAACTCAGCCACCCAACGCAACTAACCCAACACACACTTGACCCAACTCTCAAATCGAATATTTAATTAATAATAACTGCATATATATATATATATATATATATATAGAGAGAGAGAGAGAGAGAGAGAGAGACATATAGGTACCTTTTTGTTAGTGCAAAGAGAGAGAGAGAGAGAGATAGAGAGAAAGAGAGAGAGGAGCTCCGGTGCAGTGGGCTGGGCAAGGAAGGGAAATGGTAAGAAAGGGACGGATGGGTTTAAGCTGAGTCAATTGAGTTAGGAGCTCGATTGGGCTCAAGCTGAGTTAGGACCAAGTCAATTGGGCTCAAGCTAAGTCGAATCAACAATGATTGAGTTAAGCACTATTAGAGTTTTAGGTCAAGCTTGTGTAAACATTAAATTAGGTGAGTCATCTTCCATTACTTTGATTTTCCAATTTCGAAAATTTTCTTTTCACGATTTATAGGTCTAGTAATCCTTGGTATGTGATTCTTTCTACACTTGAATTCGACTTCCTATGCAACCATATTAGTCTATTGTTAGTACTGAATGATTAATATTATTCTTCATTTTATCTCACGTAAAACGAGTTTATGTTGTTGAATTCCTCTTAAGTTTACTTTGTACACATGATTCTTTTGTACCCCGCACCTAGAATTAATTCTAACATGAATATCCTATACTACGTTGTTAATTCTTGTGTTTGATGTTGGTGTCTGATTTAGGTGATTATCGAGCGGGGGTTCTCTTGGCCTATATGAGAAAGATGATTGTTTGGGGGATTATGTCGTGCTCCAAAATCCACTGTCAAGCTTTCCAACTTCCAAGCACCGATCCCAGGTTTCTCTAACTATCTTGCCATGCACCAGACTAAGCAAACGAGCTCACAAAATTTTCGAACTCCAAGTTCAGCTTATAGCAAAGGGAATTTTTTTATTTTTTATTTGTTAGACAAGTTATATTTATAATAAAAACATCAAACATTAATATCGCATAACGACTAGATCATTAAAAAAGTCTAAAGTATATTACATTTATATCCCAAAAATTTCAAAATAGAAATAAAGCTACGGTAAGGACATCCATTAACGTCTGTAGGCTCCTCGAGCCTACTAGTGTCCTGAAAGTAAATAAGGAAACATGGGTGTGAGCAACAAGCTCATGGATCATACTACATGCTGGAAGGTGGGAACAACTTATTATGGATCTTCCTCAATTACCAAAGGTATAACATCTATAAGCATAATAAATTACTACTGCTAAGAACGTTAAGCATGTTATCAAAGACATGATATCATAAATAGGCATTTTATAAGAGAATACATAATGAATGGGTTGAGTTGTAGTGTGTAATATCGTGGACCGATGGGGGCCTCACACCAAGGGACATAACCCATGTTAGTGTCATACCTGACGTGCGAAGTAATTCCATGCCTATTGGAGACCATGGCCCACAAATATGTGCATCTAGACTATATTTTTACATCTACAATCCCGAATGCATGAATGTATAAATATTAAAATCTCTTGTGATGGGATTCCAATGAGAAAAGGGAGAGAGACTTACTTCAAGAAGACTTTTTACTTTTTGTAGAGAATACTTTTGTTACAACTTTGGCATTCTATGCTCTCTGATGCATACATCTCTAACTCCTATTGAAGTCAAATACATAGCACGGCTACTACGTGACATCTTCTGAATAGCATGACTGCTACGCGGCATTTTCTAAATCATTTAATCTAGACACGCCAAATTAGATCTAAACAATGATGAAGGGTGTGAATAAAATTTCTCCCACCATTTAGCACATAATGCTAACATGTATCGGTGTTAGAAGAGGCATGGGAGGTACACATGACTCCATGTCATTGGTGCAAATATGGCATACCTATGAGATTGAAACCATTCACTAGACATGTTAAATTATCCGTCAACCATAGTTCATAAATCGGACCATCGGCTAATACGAGGCCTTTAATTGGAGTATTATAAATTGATAGATGGGACACATTCAGTGAAAGGGAATCAGATTGGCTGGTGTACCACTGACTGGTGTGGGTACATGCTGTACGAAGAACAGTGCTTGCGACTCCTTGAGCTTTGAGTTGCACGAACCGTTCAAAGGAAATCAAAGTTGCATGAGACCCACAATGAGGTATTTATTATATCCACACATTTGGCTAGATCATTTTAGACCACGATCTCAAAAGGAGTCATATGCAAAGCTCAAGTGGGTCACACGCAAATAACAGTGTGAACAATGATCCCCTCCATTAAAATATTAGTAGGGCCCACCATAATGTTTATTTTCCAACTAATTTGTTTATAAGGTCACACGGACTTAAATAAAGAGGAAAAATAAATATTATATTGATCCAAAACTTATGTAACCCCAAAAGGGATTTAATGATAGTCCTTCAATCATCCGCTGCTTTTTGCAGGGTGGTCCACTTAATTTTTGGATCCGGTTTTTGTTTTTTTTTTTTTTTTTTTTGGCTCAAACCTTACGAAAAGCTATAGTCTGACAGGTTGGATATAACACATACCTCATGATGGGACCCACAGAACTTAATGACATCAACACATCAGCTGTTGGTTGGTACACCAGTTAATCCGCTCCCAGTGAGTGAGGGAAGCTGATTGCGTAGTGAGTAACTCGGTAAGTTAAGCATACAGAGTAAACTCTATGGGGTCCATTGTGATTTATATATTTTATCCACTCCTTCCATCCATTTTACCATATAATTTTAGGGCTTGATCCCAAAAAATGAAGCAAATCCAAAACTCAAATGAACCACACCAAGGAAATAGTGTGAATTGCATGTCTACCGTTGAAAATTTCTTGAGGGCCACTGAAGTTTTGGATCAAGCTTATATTTGTGTTTTCCAATCATCAATGTTTTTTGATCTTATGACCCAGTTGGAAGACAAATAAATATCACTTTGGGGCCTGGCAAGGTTTCAACAGTGGAAATCAGTATTCCCATGGTTTCCTATGATATGATCTACTTGAGCTTTGTATATGCTTCAATTTCGGTCTCTAACCCCTCCAGTGAGTGAAAAATGGATGGACAGCGTGGATAAACCACATGCATTCACGTTAGGCACAATAGAGTTTACTCAGTACACAGTTCGATTTCTTAAGTGAGGGTATTTAAAAGGTTTTTTTTTTTTTTTTTTGGCGGGTGGCCCCTCAGGAAGGGAAGCAGATTAGCTGGTGTGTGGTAGGTGTCATGCGAAGACGAGTGACGCTCCTCAAGTTCCAAGTTGTATGAACGGTTTAAAGGAGATAAAAGTTTAACGGCCCCAAAATGATATATCTCATTATTGAGAAATTTGGACTGTACGACCCATTTATGGCCCATTTACGAGACCAAGCCCACCTTATTTTACCATGCAAAAATAAGCCCCAGCTGTACGGATGGCTTGCCAAAGGTCAAAAATGCCCCTGCTTTTGTCCTTCAAGCGGATCGGCCGTTGCTCGAGGACAAGCGCAGACGCTCCTCGAACTCCGGGTTATACGAACGATTCAAAAGAGATCAACGTGACATGGCCCCCACAGTTATGTATTTATTATATCCACAACATTCATCCATATTTCGAGATCATTTGAGAGTATTATCCAAGCAAAAAAAATCATATCCAAAGAGCAACTGGACCACACCCCAAAGAGCAGCAGATCGAAAATTGATTTTCATCGTCGAAATTTTTGTAGGGCCCACCATAACATTTATTTTCCATCCAATCTATTCATAAGGTCACAAAGACCTGGATGAAGAGGAAAAACAAATTTCATAATGATCCAAAACTTCTAGGACCCCTAAAAGGGTTTCAATGGTAGACGTCTGATCCTCCACTGCCTTTTACAGTGTGGTCCACTTGATAGCTAAATCTGTCTTATTTTTCTTCCCAAGCGTTAGTACGAGTTCACCAAATAGATGGACAGTTTGGATATAACACATACCTCATAAAAGGACCCACAAAGGCGGTGGGGATTACAACAGGGAAAAAAAAAGCCTAGAATCTATGGCTACGGATTATAACAGTAGAGATAACCGTAGCCCATGCTTTTTCGATATGTCATTTACCATCCATTGATGGTCTTTCGATATATACTTAGATACATCGAATGTCTTTCGATTAATCGAAAAAGGTCCAGAACCGTCCAGCAACTTTGCATAAAAAATCCTGCAATTTTCGATTAATCGAAGTGTATTCGATATGTATCGAAGATATAGCTACAGATTATAGCCGTAGCCATAACTGCAGTCTGTAAAAGTCTATGCAAAATTTTTTATTTTTTTATTTTTTATTTTTTATTTTTTACATGGAGAACTTTATTCTACCTACAATTTTCTCTAATACATATTTATATAAATATGTATATATAAGCATATAAAAAAAAATTGAAGCGAATTGATCGTGAAATGCATGCAAATGACCGTGAAGTGAAGGGAATTGACCGTGAAATGCCTCGAAATGACCGTGAATTAACACGGAATAATTTGAAATAACCGTGAAATGCATGGGAATGATCATGAATTGAAGCGAATTGGCCGTGAAATGCATGCAAATGACCGTGAAGTGAAGGGAATTGACCGTGAAATGCCTCGAAATGACCGTGAATCAACACGGAATAGTTTGGGATGACCGTGAAATGCATGGGAATGATCATGAATTGAAGCGAATTGACCGTGAAATGCATGCAAATGACCGTGAAGTGAAGGGAATTAACCGTGAAATGCCTCAAAATGACCGTGAATCAACACGGAATAGTTTGGATGACCGTGAAATGCATGGGAATGATCATGAATTGAAGCAAATTAACCAGGAAATGCATGCAAATGACTGCGAAGTGAAGGAAATTGACCGTGAAATGCCTCGAAATGACCGTGAATCAACACGGAATAGTTTGGGATGACCGTGAAATGCATGAGAATGATCATGAATTGAAGCGAATTGACCGTGAAATGCATGCAAATGACCGGAAGTAAAGGGAATTGACCGTGAAATGCTCGAAATGACCGTGAATCAACACGGAATAGTTTGGGATGACCATGAAATGCATGAAAATGATTATGAATCGCTTAATCGACCGTGAAATGCATGCAAATGATCGTGAAGTGAAAGGAATCGACCGTGAAATGCCTCGAAATGACCGTGAATCAACACGAAATAGTTTGGGATGACCATAAAATGCATGAAAATGAACATGAATTGCAGAATCGACCGCGAAATGCATGCAACTGATCGTGAAGTGAAGGGAATTGACCGTGAAATGCCTCGAAATGACCGTGAATCAACATGGAATAGTTTGGGATCATGCCCCAAACTCGGAAACCGGGCTCACAAAATTTCCAATCGCTGAATCCAGCGCCGACAGCCTCCGTAGAACCCCATTCTCTGCTCCCAGGGCCCATTCGTCAGGTTCCAATCTTGGGATGCTACGAGGAGGATTTTCAACACCAGTTTAATTCGTAATAAGCATAACCAAAGGTATAACCCACAAACAACAATAAAAAACTCCATCACATTTTCACTATGATAAAAAACTTTAAAAGTATAATGAGCATAAAAGGAGAAATATAATGATAATAAACAAAAACTTCAAAATAATCTGCCACGTGCTCAAGCCTCAGCGCTGCTGCGATCCAACATCACCTGCACGCAACGGTCGTGCATAAGCTTATAGAAAGCTTAGAGGGCGGTGAAAGTGTGTGCACAAGGTAGTAGTTATGCAGTATTAGAGTAATGCAGAACATGCTGATGAAAGCCAAGAATGTCATTAGCCATACCAAGGCCATGCGGTGCAAAGCATGAAAGATGTCAGCCATACCAAGGCCTTGCAATGCGAAATGCAACTCAAGCATATAAATCCTCATCTAAGTCCACATATCAATACAACTCAAATTTGGAATATCACCGGCTAAGTACACTCCAACCAGATTGCCGTCCCATCTCGCGCAATAAGGTAAGTGGAAGAGACCTCACTATCCGCCGCCAATATCGGGCTTGGCTTGTCGATAACGGACTCATTCCTCGAGCCGGTCAAACTCACCTAGCATTGTCCCCTACTCTCGGGCGAGTAAGGCCACACCCCCTTCAATCGACCACGACACGGTGGAAAGCGCAACCATCCGGTAATCGCACTCGACGCTCATGCACCCACTCGGTCAGACGTTGGAGCAACCTCGTCGGACCATAAGGGTTTAGGGACTTTCACCTAGGGATATCTATAGTACTCCATGTAAAACAAGATTTTCAGATCCAATCCCGCCAACCACGATATGCTGTGAAGGCTACGACCGATGTCGCTAGGGCATTAGGTAACCATGTCACACAATGCGAATGCATGAATCACACTATCCACTCATGCAGCAATCTTGCGCGTGTTGTGCGCTTATGTAGGGCAACACCGCCTATCCAGGAGCCCCTAAACAATCTGGCTCGAAGGTATATGCTATGATCAGTCATTTCTCATATCAAGCATACATATGATGCATATGATCATGAATCATGTAACTATATTAATCGTGTTATAAAGTAATGCATTATCCTTACAATGCAGATGGCCTAGACGGCCTACACATAACAAGTACAGCCTATCAATGGGCCCTAGGGAGAGTCGTAATGTGGACGTTTAACCAACACCAACTTGCAATGTGGACGCCAAACCAACATTGCTCCCAAGGTACGATCGTTATAAACATCATTACATAAACTATGTTGGGATCACACATTGCGATGGACCTTAGGTACATCCCATTGGGCCTTAAATACATCAAATGGGCCAAATCACATGGGCCTTATATTCATCAAGTGGGCCACATCAATGGGCCGCACCAATGGGCCTTATGTACATTGCAATGGGCCATAACCCGTGGGCCTTAGAATGCATCAAATGGGCCTAATCTCATGGGTCTTATGTGTATCAAATGGGCCACACCAATTGGGCCTTATATGTACATCAAATGGGCCTCAACCCATAGGCCCCAATACATCTTAATGGGCCTTAACCCATGGGCCCCTAATACATCAAATGGGCCTTAACCCATGGGTCACAAATACATCTAATGGGCCTTACAACGTGCGAAGGCGGGGTCCACTTGGACTATGGATCTGGCTCATTCCCCAACCCCTGATATAAAATGAGCCTTTAAAATGGTTGGGTGGATGGGATGCAGCACATACATCATGGTGGGTCCCACTGTCATTGGACAGTGTGCATAAAACACATGCATCACCGTGGGCTCCACCGTTCGCTGGACTGTGTGAATAAAACTGATACATCATGGTGGGTTCCACCATCCACAGCCGTGGACGGTGTTGCAACACATGCAATAATGGTGGGTTCCACGTGTGTGGCCCACCATAATATTTTCCCACCATCCAACCTGTTGACAAGGTCACACGGACCTGAGTGAAAGGAAAAACACAAATTTCATCTTGATCCAAAACTTCCGTGGCCCACAAAATAGTTTCAATGGTAGAAATTAAATATTACTTTTTCCTGCAGTGTGGGCCACCGGAGCTGTGGATGGAGCTGAAATTTGGAGGGGGCCCACTGCTGGGAGTGGCCCACCTCGTGAACGGGTTGGATGACAAATAAACATCAAGGTGGGGCCCACGGCTAGAGCCGTGAGTGTTGTCCGCTGGCCCGTCCGTCCGCAGCAGGCGTTGCCTGCGCCTCTGACACAGCAGCATCGGCTGCTGTGTTCTTTTGTTTTTTTTTTTTTTAAGATTCCTGTGGTTTTTCACAGGTGGGGTCCACATCTTGAGAATCCACTCCGTCCAATGGCCCTCCATGGCTCAAGACAAGCAAAACAAGCCCAATATTGGGCATATTTCGGCATATAAAAATATCAGGGAAGGTTTCAATGGTGAAAACCACCATTTGATATGGTATGGCCCGCCTGAAGGTCTGATTGGTCCCATATTTTGGTTCAACGCCTAAAAGGTGCTTGGGAAGGGAATGGATGGTATGGATTAAAAACATACATCAATATGGAGCCTACACAAGTGGTCACCCCAAAGCTTGTGATGAAGTTGAATATTTATGTTCTCCAAACCACGTCCAGCGTCCCTGCCGTGCAAGGTGGACCTGCTCAGGTGGGCCACCAATGATGGATGGTGTGTGTACAACACACATGAAGTGGGTCCCACTTATAGACGGCTTAGACAAAATACATACTTCATGGTGGGGTCCAACCGAGTGGGTCATACAACCACATCATCATCACTAAAGAAAACATAAAAAGGGAGGGAGAGAGAGAGAGAGAGAAAAAGAGTGGGACACGCATGATGGAGGGACCCCGGCACTATGGGCCCTCCCTTCAATGATCTACAACATAAATTAAGTGGCCATTACATGTGGGCCCATTAAATCGAAATCCAACAGTGGAGATCCATTCTCCACTAAAATAGACGGTCTAGATGACCCTAGGTATGCAAGGAAAAGAAACATCATGATGGGGTCCATGGAGAATGGCCCCATCATGGAATGATCATGATGATCCAAGTGGGCCATCGGCCACATCTTAGGGTCCAAAGTGAGATCCAAACCATTGATCGGTTGGCCTCACTTGGCCCATCTTAAAAACATTAAAACTACCCTATCAAAGCACCCACCACTTAATCTTCTTGCTCCCTTGGCTTCCTTAGCTCCTTAGCTTCGATTCCAACGGAGGAGATGAGGTTTGGATGGTTGAGATGGGAGATGAGAGGGTGGGAAGGTGGGCCACACTTGTTGCTTGGGAATGCTTGGAGAGGCTCATACGTATGGTGTTTTCTCTCTTACTTGGGAATGAGTTTGAAAATGAGAGAGAGAGAGACTTGTAAAGGGAGAGAGAGAGTGATGGGTGATGGAGTGATGGATGTGGTGAGTGATGGGTGTAAGGGACTTTTTGACTTTTGTGGCTAATGGTGTAAGAAAGGTGTGGGCTTGTAAGAACTTTTTAACTTTTGTGGTTGCTTGGGAATGGGTGAAAGGTGATGTGTACTTGACATGTTGAGATTGATGGATTGATTGATTGATGTGACATCTCGTAGAGATTCTCTCGGGTTTTGCAACGCGCAGCGTTTTCCTCGCACTGAACGCTGGCCCACATCTCCTGACTAGGGTATCGCCTCGGCGTGCGAGTCGCGGCATCGGAATTGCGGCGACGGCGCGGTCGCTATGGTAAAGGTCTTTGGTTGAGTCGACTCGGGTTGACGGCATGAGAATCAAGGTCGCGCGCAAATACCAGTTAAGGGTCGAAAGTTGTCGAAATTCAACCGGAAAGACCGTAAAAATCTATGGAACGGTACGATCTAGGATACGGAATTATTTGGGATGACCGTAAAATGCATGGGAATGATCATGAATTGAAGCGAATTGACCGTGAAATGCATGTAAATGATCATGAAGTGAAGGGAATTAACCGTGAAATGCCTCGAAATGACCGTGAATCAACACGGAATAGTTTGGGATGATCGTGAAATGCATGGGAATGATCATGAATTGAAGTAAATTGACCGTGAAATGCATGCAAATGACCGTGAAGTGAAGGGAATTGATCGTGAAATGCCTCGAAATGACCATGAATTAACACGGAATCGCTGGGATTGACCGTAAAATGCATGGAATTGATCGCGAAGTAAATGAAATGAATGAAATTGAGGAAGTGCCACAACTCAAAAGCACTGAATGCAATTGCAACTTAAGAGACTAGAATAAGCACACTATGAACACAACTTTGCTAACATGGAGTGTGTACCGACATGGGTGTGTACTAACAAGCTAACTTAAAAAAGAAAAACAAACAAAAAAAAACTTTAGAAAAGAAGTAAAAATTACCTTCGATATATCGAACTTCACACGATATATCGACAGTTGATGCATTTCGATATATCGAATATCATACGATATATCGAAAATAGTCTAAAACTGTTTAGAGACAAAATGATGTTTTAAAACAATTTTCCGATTATATCGAGATTGTTTTGATATATCGAAGGAAGAAATTTCGAAATCCATCGAAAGACACTCAATTATATAAACAGAATCCAATGAATTTTAAGGAAATAACATAAGTACGATCCGATATTATCGAAATCTAATCGATTACAAGTGGCTTAAGTTTTCGACTACATCGAATTCTAGTCGATGATATCGTACTAAGTCACGTGTCGATATATCAACTATAGTTCAATTTATCGAAAATGGACAGAAAATGTCCAGAGACAGAATGCTTTTTTATAGGAATTATTGAGAATATTGACTACAGTTTGATACATCTAAGACACGATATATCGAATCGAGTTTGATATATCGAAAATAGTCAACAAATTTCCAGAGACAAAATGCTTTTTTAACAGAATTTATCGATCATATCGACAATATGTCGATATATTGAAGTAACGATATATCGACTAAACTCAGATATATCGAAGAACATCAAAAACTTTCCAGAGATGAATGCTCATTTAAAACGAATTTTCGAGTTTATCGATTAATATTCGATATACCGAGTATCTTGTCGATATATATCGAAGTAGTCTCGATTGAAATTCTTTGTAGATATATCGATTGACATTCGATATATTGAATTTGTGCATGAATTTAAAAGTCGCCACCTCCATTCCATTTCAACATGGAATGACCGTGAAATGCGCAGAAATGACTGTGAAGTGAAGGGGCATGACCGTGAAATGTATCAAAATAACAGTGAATCAACACGAAATAAGTGGGAATGACCGTGATATGCATGAAAATCACGGTCATTCCCGCCTATTTTGTGTTGATTCATGGTCATTTCGACACATTTCACGGTCATGCCCCTGACCGTGATATGTATAGAAATCACGATTATTCCCGCCTATTCCATGTTGATTCACGGTCATTTCGGCGTATATCACGGTCATGCCCCATTCACTTCACGGTTATTTCTGCGCATTTCGCGGTACAATCGCCTCACTTCACGGTCATTTCCATGCATATCACGGTCATTCCCGCCTATTCCGTGTTGATTCACGGTCCTTTCGACGCATTTCACCGTCATGCTCCTTCACTTCATGGTCATTTCCGCGCATTTTACGGTCAATTCGCTTCACTTCACGATCATTTCCATGCATTTCACGGTCATTTCCAATGATTCCGTTTCATTTCATAGTCATTTCCATTCATTTCACGGGGCATGACCGTGAAATGCGTCGAAATGACCGTGAATCAACACGGAATACGCGGGAATGACCGTGTTATGCATGGAAATGACCATGAAGTGAGGCGATTGGACCGTGAAATGCGCGGAAATGTCCGTGAAGTGAAGGGGCATGACCGTGAAATGCGCCGAAATGACCGTGAATCAACACGGAATAGGCGGGAATGACCGTGATATGCATGGAAATGACCGTGAAGTGAGGTGATTGTACCGCGAAATGCGCGAAAATGACCGTGAAGTGAAGGGGCATGACTGTGAAATGCGCCGAAAGGACCGTGAATCAACACGGAATAGGCGGGAATGACCGTGATATGCATGAAAATGACCATGAAGTGAGGCGATTGTACCGTGAAATGCGCGGAAATGACCGTGAAGTGAAGGGGCATGACCGTGAAATGCGCCGAAAGGACCGTGAATCAACACGGAATAGGCGGGAATGACCGTAGTATGCATGAAAATGACCGTGAAGTGAGGCGATTGGACCGTGAAATGCGCGGAAATGTTCGTGAAGTGAAGGGGCATGACCGTGAAATGCGCCAAAATGACCGTGAATCAACACGGAATAGGCAGGAATGACCGTGATATGCATGGAAATGACCATGAAGTGAAGCGATTGGACCGTGAAATGTGCGGAAATGACCGTGAAGTGAAGGGGCATGACCGTGAAATGCGCCGAAATGACCGTGAATCAACACGGAATAGGCGGGAATGACCGTGATATGCATGGAAATGACTGTGAAGTGAGGCGATTGTACCGCAAAATGCACGAAAATGACTGTGAAGTGAAGGGGCATGACCGTAAAATGCGCCGAAATGACCGTGAATCAACACGGAATAGGCGGGAATGACCGTGATATGCATGAAAATGACCGTGAAGTGAGGCGATTGTACCGCAAAATGTGCGAAAATGACCGTGAAGTGAAGGGGCATTACCGTGAAATGCATCGAAAGGACTGTGAATTAACATGGAATAGGCGAGAATGACCATGATATGAATGGAAATGACCGTGAAGTGAGGTGATTGGACCGTGAAATGCGCAGAAATGACCGTGAAGTGAAGGGGCATGACCGTGAAATGTGCCGAAATGACCGTGAATCAACACGGAATAGGCGGGAATGACCGTGGTATGCATGGAAATGACCGTGAAGTGAAGCGATTGACCGTGAAATGCATGGAAATGACCGTGAAGTGAAGGGAATTGACCATGAAATGCATGAAAATGACCGTGAATCAAAACAAGATCGCTAGGATTGACCGTGAAATGCATGGAATTGATCGCGAAGTAAATGAAATGAATGAAATTGACCGCGAACTGATTGAAATTGACTGTGAAGTGAATGAAATGGATTTTCGACCATATATCTGATGGAATCTTTTAAAATAACCAGGTTGGTTGGCTAAAGTAGCTTCTCCTACCCCAAAATCATATAAGGTACGTCAAGTAACTAATTTTGGTTTAGAAGACATTCTTGTTAAATGAATAAGGAAATAAATGAAAAAAGAGAGAAATTTTTTTTTATATACTTATATATACATATTTATATAAATATGTATTAGAGAAAATTGTAGGTAGAATAAATTTATCCATGTAAAAAAATTAAAAATTAAAAATAAAAAATAAAAATAGAAAAAAAATTCATAAATTAGCACAGACTACAATTATGGCTACGGTTATAATTTGTAGCTATTGGTCATATCGCCTTCGATACATATCGAATACTCTTCGATATATATCGAAAATTGCAGGATTTTTGAGACAAACTCGCTGGACAGTTCTGAACCTTTTTCGATTAATTGAAAGACCTTCGATACATATAAAAGGACATATCGAAACGGCGGGCTACGGCTATGGCTACGGTTATAATTCGTAGCTATATAAAACACTGTAGTTATAAGTTCCTGGCCTATTTATTTATTATTATTTTATTTTTTTACTGTTGTAACCCCACTACTTTTTGTGAGTCCTATTATGAGGTATGTGTTATATCCAAACCGTCCATATATTCGACGAACTCGTATTAAGGCTTGAGACGAAAAATAAGACAGATCTAGCTATCAAGTGGACCACACTGTAAAAGGCTGTGGAGGATTGAACGTCTACCATTGAAACCCTTTTAGGGGTCACAGAAGTTTTGGATTATTATGAAATTTGTTTTTCCTCTTCATCCAGGTCTTTGTGACCTTATGAATAGATTGGATGGAAAATAAATGTTATGGTGGGCCCTACAAAATTTTTAACGGTGAAAATCAATTTTCCCGTTGCACTTTGTGGTGTGGTCCAGTTGATCTTTGGATATGATTTTTTTTTTTTTGATAATGCTCTCAAATGATCTCAAAATATGGATGAATGTTGTGGATATAATAAATACGTAACTGTGGGGCCATGTAACTTTGATATCTTTTGAACCGTTCGTACAACTCGGAGTTCGAGGAGTGTCAGCGCTCGTCTTCGAGCACCACCGATCCGCTTGAAGGAAAAAGCAGGGGCATTTTCGACCTTTGGCAAGCCATCCGTACAGCTGGGGCTTATTTTTGCAAGGTAAAATAAGGTGGGCTTGGTCTCGTAAATGGGCCATAAATGGGCCCTACAAAAATTTTAACGGTGAAAATAAATTTTCTCGCTGCACTTTGTAGAGATTATTTTAGAGCACGAGCCAAAAAAAAAAATTGAATCACATGCAAAGCTCAAATTGATAACAATGAATCATATGCAAAGCTCAAATTAATAAATAGCAGCGGGGCAATGATTTTCAACGCAAAAACATGTGTAGAGCGCACCATAACGTTTATGTTACCCAAAAGGGTTTCAATGGTAAGCATTCAATCTTCCACTGCTTCTACAGTGTGGTCCGCTTGATCTTTAGATCTATCTTATTTTTCATCTCAAACCTTTAGACGAGCTCGCCAACTGGATAGATGGTTTGGATATAGCACATACCTCATAATGGGCCTACAGAACTTGCTGACCTCAATGCAAATGGTGGTGAACTATCATGGGAGGCACGTTGATTCTATTTCTGATGAGAAAATGACCACTGTAGATAAAACCTTTTACCCAGCGGTTTTTATGAAGGAATACAAACTTAAGTTACCAACTTAGACTAGCACGTGCGGAGAGCGACTTTGAGGACGAAACTACCCCTCCTTTTCACTGCGAAGACGAGCGCTGACGCTCCTCCAACTGACAGTTGTACGAACGGCTTAAAAGAGATCAAAGTTACATGGCCCCACAGCTATGTATTTATTATATCCACAACGTTCATCCATATTTCGAGATCATTTCGGAGCATTATCCAAAAAAGGAAAATCATATCCAATGATCAACTGGGCCACACCACACAGAGCAGCGGAAAATTGATTTTCATCGTTAAAACTTTTGTAGGGCCCACCATAACATTTATTTTCCATCCAATCTATTCATAAGGCCACAAAGACCTGGATGAAGAGGAAAAACGATTTTCGTAATGATCCAAAACTTGTGTGGCCCTAAAAGGGTTTCAACGGTAGACGTTCAAGTAGAATGGTAATGGCGTGTGGACCAGAGATACGGATATAGCTACGGTTATAATCCGTAGCTATAGCATTAAGTCGGCGATTAATCGTGGATTCCACGATTCCACCGCAAGTTGCTGTCCCTATCGGCGATTAATCGTGAACCTTGTGATTCCACCCCCGATCTATGGCTACGGATTATAACCGTAGCTATAGCCGTATCCCACCACAAGTTGCTGTCCCTATTGGCGATTAATCGTAAACCTTGCAATTCCACCCCCGATCTATGGCTACGGATTATAACCGTAGCTATAGCTGTATCCCAACGCACTTTCTTCTTCTTTTTTTTTTTTTCTGTTTTTTTTTACATGGAGAATTTTATTCTACCTACATTTTTTTCTAACACATATTTATATAAACATGTAAATATAAGCATATAAAAAAAATCTCTTTTTTTTTTTTTTTCATTTATTTCTTTATTCATATAATAAGAATATTTTCTAAACCAAAATTAGTTACTTAACGTACCATATATAATTTTAGGGCTGAAAGTTGGGCGGGCTCAACCCGACCAACCTGTGACCGACCTGACATTGGGTTGGGCTTGGTCAAGATGTATCGAGTTTGGTCTTGGGGTTGGGCCATACAAACAACAACTCAATAAAACTTGGGTAGGGCTTGGGTTGAAGTCTCGTAAATTGTCAGGAAATGCATGGAAATGACCGTGAAATGAAGGAAAATGACCATGAAATGTATAGAAATGACTGTGAAATAAAGGGAAATGACCATGAAATGCATGAAAATGACCGTGAAATGAAATGGAATCGCTAGGATTGACCGTGAAATGCATGAAAATGACCATGAAGTGAAAGGAAATGACCGTGAAATGCATGGAAATGACCGTGAAATGAAACGGAATCGCCGGGATTGATCGTGAAATACATGGAAATGACCGTGAAATGAAAATGAGCATCTTTTGTTTAAGCGGGAGTTGGGTGTGAGCATCTTTTGTTTAATGTATTGTATGTGCTGGATTCAGTCTCGATATTGAGGTAAACAACCTGTACCTTATGACAATTCTACAAGTGGGCCAAAATGAGAATTGAGTGGGCTAATTTGAAATTGAGCGGGACAAACTAGAATTTTAGCGGGCCAAACTGGAAATTGAGCGGGCCAAACTAGAAATTGAGTGGACCTAACTAGAAATTGACCTAGCCAAACTGGAAATTGAGCAGACCTAATTGGAAAATGAGCGGGCCTAACTAGAATTTCAACAGGACAACCTGGAAAATGAGCGGGCTAAATAGGAAAATGAGCTGGCCAAACTGGAAATTGAGCGGGACAAACTGGAAATTGACGTATATATAACATAACATTTATATAAATATGTATATATAAGCGTATGAAAAAAAACACGGAATCGACGGGATTGGCCGTGAAATGCATGAAAATGACCTTGAATCAACGCGGAATCGCTGGGATTGACTGTGAAATGCATGGAAATGACTATGAAGTGGAGCGAATTGACCGTGAAATGCATGGAAATGACTGTGAAGTGGAGCGAATTGACCGTGAAATGCGTGGAAATGACCATGAAGTGAAGGGAATTCACCATGAAATGCATGGAAATGATCGTGAATCAACACGGAATCGCCGGGAATGACCGTGAAATGCATGGAAATGACCGTGAAGTGAAGCGAATTGACCGGGAATTGAGCGGGCCGAACTGAAAATTAAGCAGGACAAACTGGAAAATGAGCGGGACAAACTGGAAATTGAGCAGGCCAAACAGGAAAATGAGCGGGCCAAACTGGAAATTAAGCGGGACAAACTGGAAAATGAGGGGGCCAAACTGAAAATTGAGCGGGACAAACTGGAAATTGAGCAGGCCAAACTAGGAAATGAGCGGGCCAATCTAGAAATTGAGCGGGCCAAACTGGAAATTCAGCAAGCCAAACTGGAAATTAAGCGGGCCAAACTAGCCTAACAGGAAATTGAGCAGGGCAAACTGGAAAATGAGCGGGACAAACTGAAAAATGAACGAGACAAACTGGAAATTGAGCCGGACAAACAGGAAAATGAGCTGGCCAAACTGAAAATTGAGCGGGACAAACTGGAAATTGAGCGAGCCAAACTAGGAAACGAGCAGGCCAAACTGGCCAAACTGGAAATTAAGCGGGACAAATTGGAAAATGAGCAGGACAAACTGGAAAATGAGCGGGAAAAACTGGAAATTGAGCAGGGGAAACATGAAATCAGCGGGGCAAACTAGAAAATCATTATGCCCACTGTTTCCTGTGGTATGATCCACTTGATATTTTGATATGCTTCAATTTGGGGCTCAACCCCTTAATTAGATAGAAAAACAGATCGACGGCGTTGATATACTACATGAAACGGATTGACTACTCCCCCTGCCACTAGCTAATGGCTGGTGTTCGGTGCTTTGTGGGCCCCATCATGATGTATGTGTTGCAACCATGCTGTCTGTCTTTTTTTATATATCGTTTTATGATATTATATTAAAAAATGAGGTATATCCTGATCTCAATTGGACCACATTATAGGAAACAATGTTTAATGAACATCGACCATTAACAACCTTTTGGTGGCCATAAAAGTATTGGATCAAGCTGATCTTTGTTAAGCTCAGCTTGACTCGTCCATGCTGAGTCAAGTCGAGTTCGAGTCGAGTCGAGTTGCAATACACCATGGTCGAACTCGGCTTGAACTCAACTTTACTCGCCTCGAGTTGGCCTTTCAATCCGAGTTGTCTTAGGTTTGATGTTAATTTTGTAGGAGCTGTATATTGTTGTGAATGATGTCTTTACTTCACAGTCATTACCATGCATTTCACGGTCAATTACGGCGATTTCGTATCTTTTCACGGTAATTTCCATGCATTGTTCAGGTCTGTTCATGGCTCTGGAGGTGGATGGCCCGCTCAATTTCCAGTTTGTCCCGCTCAATTTCCTGTTTGGCCCGCTCATTTTCCAGTTTGTCCTGCTCAAATTCTAGTTAGGCCCGCTCAATTTCCAGTTGGGTCCGCTCAATTTCCAGTTTGGCCCGCTCAATTTCCAGTTTAGCTGGCTGAAATTCTAGTTTGGCCCGTTCAATTTCCAGTTTGTCATTTCCAGTTTGGCCCGCTCAATTTTCAGTTTGTCCCACTCAATTTCTAGTTTGGCCTGCTCAATTTTCAGTTTGTCCCGCTCAATTTTCAGTTTGGCTCGCTCAATTTCCAGTTTGTCCCACTCAAATTTCAGTTTGTCCCACTCAAATTTCAGTTTGGCCCGCTCAATTTCTAGTTTGTCCCGCCCAACTTTCAGCCATAAAATCCTATATGATACATCAAGTAACTAATTTTGGTTTAGAAGATATTCTTGTTATATGGTTAAAGAAAGAAATGGAGAAAAAAGAGATAAAATTTTGTTTATATGCTTATATATACATTTTGATTATAACTATGTGTAGGTGGAATAAAATTCTCCATGTCAAAAAAATGGATTAATCGCGGATCTTGGGATTCCACCGCAAGTCGCTGTGACGATCGGATATCAATCGCGGATTCGGCGATTCCACCCCAACTCGCTGTGAGGTTCGTCGATCTATGGCTACGGTTTATAACCGTAGCTATAACCATACCCTGATTTTTTTTTTTCATTTCTTTTAGATAGAGAATTTTATTCTACCTATATTTTCTCTTAACACATATTTATAAAAAGTTAATCCCACATGTGACTAGCATGCAATTTCCTACATTTAAAAACATTATAATCATTCATTCATTTAATTACCACCTGCATAATTATATATACATTCAATGACAATCATTCATTCAATAATGAATCAATTACAATCCTTCATTCAGACTAAAACTTACAATTATAATCATTCGTTTAATAATGAATCAATTACAATCCTTCATTCAATCAATTACAATTACAATTACAATACTGATGAAAATATAAATCTTGGTGAGTCTGTGTGCACTCGCATATGGCCAGGTGCATCCTTCATCCACCCTAGATTGAAAATGGATGCAAGTATCAGTAGTCCACTTGCACATCCGACAACTATACCGATAACTTCTATCGTGTGTCTTCTGTAATTTTTCAAGGGCGAACCACCGCTAGAAGACTACAACATAAAAACAAAGAATCAGTCAATTAAAAAAGGATGAAAACTAAATGCAAGGAAAACATAGAATTCCTCTTATGTAAATTGAATTAATGCTCCAAACAGCATTCCCACAAACAAATTTTTCGAAAGGACATTCATCCAAACATGCTATGAAATAAATTTCCAGACTAAAAATTTATTTTCGCTTGGCCTGGCCCTGGCTCATTGACAATCCTACATGTGACCAGCAGGCATTAAATGAATGTGCGTATTTGAATGCAAAGACCTTTTGGTAATGAATTTGTCTTTTAAAAAAAACATTCAATTTATCTGGAGGCTGAATTACTCTCATCAAACAAGTGTTTTCTAATTGTCATGTTTACTTAATTTCATTATTACATTATTGGGTGCCATGAAGAGACAGGAAGCCTCCAGAGATATTTTCAGGCCACAACAGCTAAAAAAGGCTACTGATACTTGCCTGACCCAAAATGATTTCAGCAAAGATGATATGACCTCAGCAAGCAAAAAATGTGCCACTTGTGTAGAGAAATAGAATAATCATTCTATCACCTATATCTTGTTTGTAGAATGCCTAGGGATATGGAACTTCTTCAAACGCTTTTTAATTTGTTGGGTTCTCCAAAAAAGTGGCCTTGGCCATAGGTGGGAGGATGAAATTGTTGTTTAATCAAGTAGGGCGAATTTTGAGGATGCTTTCATTTGACATAATCTGGTAGATCTAGAAGGAAAGGAATAAGAAATACTTTGAAAATAGAGTATCATTAGAAGTGAGTGAGAGACATGATCAAGAATTTTTTTATCAGTTGGTTGAAATTAGTGAAAATGGGTTTTGTGTCACTTTGGCATCTGTATGGAAAGAGCTTGAATAGCGACAACACGGACAACAAAATTTAGTTGGTGTTATGAGAAGTGACTAGGAAGAAACAATATGGTGTTTCAGACCGGTGAGACTCCAACAAGGCAGGTGAGTCTCATTTATTTTCTAGGCTAGTTATAGTGGAAAGAGATGTAGAAAATGCAGATCAAATTTCGTTGTTAGCAAAACTAAAAAAGTTGGCATAAGGTATGTGCTGATATTTTTATAATGTTTCGAGGGAAGCTAGTGTGGTCCTATACTTTAGTTTGCTAACGATGAAATTTGGTCCTATACTTTACAATGTTTCTAGTTGGTCATTTGATCTGCACACTAGCTTCCCTCGAAACATGAAAAAAATATCAGCACATACCTTATAGCAACTTAATTTCTAGTTTGGCCCGCTCAATTTCCAATTTGGCCCACTCATTTCCTAGTTTGGCCCGCTCAATTTCCAGTTTGGCCTGCTCATTTTCTAGTTTGTCCCGCTCATTTTCCAGTTAGGCCAATTTGGCCTGCTTAATTTTCAGTTTGGCTCGCTCAATTTTCTAGTTTGGCCCTCTCATTTTTCAGTTTGTCCCGCTCATTTTCCAGTTTGTCCTGCTCATTTTATAGTTTGGCCGTGATGGAAATGATCGTGAAATGAAGGGAAATGACCGTGAAATGCATGGAAATGACCGTGAAATGAAATGGAATCGCCGGGATTGACCATGAAATACATGAAAATGACTATGAAGTGAAGGGAAATGACCATGAAATGCATGGAAATAATCTTCTAAATAGCATTAATTGCTAGTATTTATCATAAAAGCTAACTTTTTACAAATTTCTAAGAAGAGTCGGATGGAAGACTGAGAAAACTACAAATTTCTAGTCTTTTAATAACTACAAAACCAAAAACTAATTAGTAGTAAAAATTATAACCATTCTTAGTCTTGCTTGGATTATCAGAGAACAAAATCAAACCACCTCTTCAGGATGAGTTCTTTCGGTTGGTGTAGTACATTTCCACTAATTTACAACCTTCCTTTTCTTCATTTTAGTATTCATGGACCAGCACAACACAAAAGTATTCATGGACCAGCACATGCAATATTAAACAGATGTGAGCGTTGGATCCCTTTTTCAATGGCTAACCTATGGGTCAACTGCTTTGACGACTTCGTTTGGAGAACTTGTAGCATGGAGGAATTTCGAAAAGTAAAAATTGAGTGGGCCAAACTAAAATTTCAGCGGGCCAAACTGGAAATTGAGCGGGCCAAACTGAAAATTGAGCGGGTCTAACTAGAATTTGAGCGGGACAAATTGGAAATTGAGCGGGCCTAACTGGAAATTGAGCGGGCCAAACTGAAAATTGAGAAGGACAAACTGGAAATTGAGCGGGTCAAACTGAAAATTGAAAAATTGAGCGGGACAAACTGGAAATTGAGTATCATTCAAAGCATTCCTCAGAAGATCCATAAAATATTCTTTTGGGACACCTCCATAGTTTAGTAGTGAAATTAAAGTCTTATTTAGCTAGGTACGTTTTCCTCAGCAATCAAGAAATATTTTTGGCCCTCTCCAATGGCATGCAGCCCCAAGAGGATAAGCTAGGATGTTTGCTTTATAAACATTTTCATAAAAATTGAGTAATCTGGTATATATACCCTGGGTTGTTGAAAACTTATATTGGGTGCATCCCCTATAACTGATGAAGAATCTTGGATATACCCTGACCCTATAAATGTAGGATCCACCTTAGGTGGTTGGCTTCATTGTGCATTGAACATCCCCACAATGTTCTATGTCTTCTACTACAAGTTTAATGTGTTTATATCAAAGAGCCATTATTTTTTGTTATGTTTGCAGCTTTTCAGCTTTTTATTATTTTATGTTCAATTGCCAGTAGTTACACCATCCAGGCATTGCAATGCCTGGTAATTGAAATATCCAATGCATCTAGATGCGCCCCCAATTCAAATGATCCTGAAGTAATCTCACATACTTTTGTTTCTTAAAATTCTAAAGACTTACCATTTATAATTGGTAAAATTGGAGAAGTTATATTAGTGGGTATTTTGAAAGTGGCTTATTTCCCAGGGTATTCATTATGTCAAAGCATCATTCTAACGTACCTAAAAAAATGCTATGACCAATTTGATATTTGTCATGTTTCAGGACTTGCACATTTGTGTAAGGACAATGGATTTTCAATCTTTTAGAGTTTATTAACTACTCCTAAGAGCAGTTGAAGTTGGCAAAGCTAGCCCTTCTCTTCTTGTTCAGGTCTATTCATGGCTCTGGAGGTGGCAATTTTCAATTTGTCCCGCTCATTTCCATGTTTGTCCACTCAATTTTCAGTTTGGCCTGCAGAAATTCTAGTTTGTCCCGCTCATTTCCATGTTTGCCCGCTCAATTTTCAATTTCTCTCGCTCAATTTCCCATTTGGCCTGCTCATTTTTCAGTTTGGCCCGCTCATTTTCCAGTTTGTCCTGCTCAATTTTCAGTTTGGCCGGCTCAATTTCTAGTTTGTCCCGCTCAATTTTCAGTTTATCCCATTCAATTTTCAGTTTGGCCCGCTCAATTTCCAGTTTGGCCTGCTCATTTTCCATAAATTTTAATCAAGGGAGCAAGATTTGATTGACAGAGCTAACCTTGGCCTCAGAATAGAGGGTTTGTATGGTTCTTATTGCCTTCTAAAGCTCTTTGACCTGTGGAAATTTACAACAGTAGGAGGTATGCATTAATTTGCTTGTTTGAAATGAATAAATCATCACTAACCAGCAAAAGCTAAAGAGCATCTTACCATTTTCTTAAGTTGCAAAGCAGATCAGCCAGCTACTTTCTAGTTTCATGGAGTAGAGATAATACTTTACCATAGAGCCACAACACTATTTCCGTTTGGTAACAATAGCTCTATTCACATAATCACAGGAGAAATAGAGAAATCAACATATTACTTACAAAAGGGGAAACTATCCCAGGAGTCAAAAGTGGCATCTTTAGTTGGCATTTGTTAAAGATGGATGGCATGGTCATGAATGCCTAATAAGAGTGATTCGTTGGAATCATATGTAGGGGTTAAAGATGAACAGTCTACATCAATGGATTGGACTAGGTATCCCAAAGCAACTACGTGCACTATAACTTACATTACTCTGAAAGCAATGGAGCATCTCTCCATCTCCTCCACTTTCTCTTCTTTCTTGGCCTCAGCAGCTCCACCACCGGCACTTGCAGCCACAGCAAAGCCACTACCATTGAACCATTAGGCACTGAAGCAAACTTCTCCCTACATAATGATAATACAAATTAACAAGATCTCATCACCAACTTCAGTCCAATTCTTTGGAAAAACTTCCCCTTCATTTAATGGCACGTTTATTCATAATAATCGAAATATATCAAGAAATGGGCAGCGATTGTTCAATAAAAATAAAGATCTAGGAACATTTTGGTAATGATTTTGTCTTTTAAAAAAAACATTCAATTTGTCTAGAGGCTGAATTACTCTCATCAAACCAGTGTTTTCTAATTGCCATGTTTACTTAATGTCATTATTCCATTGTTGGGTGTCATGAAGAGATAGGAAGCCTCTAAAGATATTTTCAGGCTACGACAGCAAAAAAAGGCTAAGATCTTCCAGCCTGGGAGATTTCAGCAAAGATAATATAACTTTAGCAAGCAACATATGAAATGCAAATAATTAAATTTTGAAAGACATATAACCAAATTTTGAAAGGCATATAACTGAATTGCCAGCAGACTACTTTCTCATGAATACTAGCAAACATTACTAACTTTTTCCATTTCCTCATGATTTAGACAGAGCATTTGCAATTCAAGTCACATGGGTACCCAAAAGCAGACTGAGAAAATTACCATTTGGTTGTTAGGCGAAAATACCGAGTTCTCGCTTGGTCATCTCCTCCTCGTCGCTGTCGACCAGACATCCTTTGATCGGTGCAATCTCCTACACCACAATGGGTACTTGAACCCATGACCTTAGTGTTGAAACTCCTGTGAGTCTACCACTAAGCCATGAGTAGGGACCTAGAACCACTGGAAGAGGTAGTGTGGTTTATAGAGTGGAATAAAATTACTAGGAGGAACAAATATCTGCAAATTTGTTTTCAAGTACACTATGACAATAGTTTTGTAATTCCAAATACCATCATCTAGATTGAGCAACTTGGATTGCATAAATGCTTGTTTGTCTGTAACCTGTAAATGATACTTGTCGTAGGCATGAGATGAAAAGGATAATTTTGTGGAATGTTGTATTGAAAGAAAGGTCGAAGCAAAAAAAATACAAACATAAAAGAAAACACATTACAGTTGAGGTGTGAATGCCATTTCCACCCGATCGACCCCGAACCGCTGTCCAACCAACCCGGTCGACCCCGAACCCCTGTCCAGCCTACCCGGTCGACCCCGAACCCCACATTCAAATCTTTGGGTGGTTGGTTTGTAATTGTTTTGGTTGTGAGAGTATTGAATTTGGGAGTGGAAAAGTTGTTGCTAGTAGTGGTCATAGGGGTTTTTGAGGCCATTGTACTTTCAAAGATTTGAACTTGTAACTGTTTGTAAGTTTTGGGAGATGGTTCTTGTTGGCATTGTTGTGTCATTTGTGTGGTGGTGAGAGTATCGGATTAAACAAAAACGGAATCAATGTTGTTTTGTAGTTTAATATTGAATGCGAGAATTGTTTGAGACTTTTGAGTTGGTAGTTATTTTGTTTTTGAATGATTTCTTTTAGAAATTGGAAATCAGCATTTTCTTGGACGTTTTTTTTTTAAAATTTTTCTGAGAGATGGGATTTTAACATTCGTTGTTTAATTTGTTTGGGAGTGAGTCTTGGATTTAAGGAATGGGATTTAAAGTTGTTGGTGATTTAATGTTGACCATGGGGATTGTATGTGGTAATTGTTTATCTTGCTCAATCATCGGTGTGAATTGGAACGACTGGAAGAATGTGGTTGAAACCTGCATGTTGGTGTCTTTTAGAAGATTTGGGGGATCGATTATGGTCTATAATTGGTCAGCAATGAGTCTTGGGTTTGAGAATGGAACTTGAAGTTGTTAGTGGTTAAGTACTAAACTTAAACTTTCCGAGAAGTGTAAGAAAGTTGTTAGTTGAATTGCTGGAAGTTGGTATTGGTTTGGTGCTTTTTCTTGGAAGTTTTCAGAGAGGGACTTTTAGCCATTCAACGTGTAATTAGTGTCGTACTGAGAAGGATTCATGTTTTTATAAATGGCCTACGTGAGGAAGGCACAAAGAATTTTAATTTTAATAAAGCAAAAACTTTACAAGCGTCGACCGACTTAGAGCTGGAAGTCCAACCTGCTAAATCAATCTTGATTCTCCTTACAACTATACTAACTGAACTATGGAGGTTACAAAAGCAACAATTGTTCCTTTCCCCCCAAATAGCCCAAAGTGAAGCCATTGTACCAACCTCACCTAACCTGACCAGAATTCCTGCTGTGTTGTGATTGTGGAAGTTGCAACTTGCTCATTGTCAAATTGCCCTGGGTATACTTCTAAATTCAAATCAGCCATTTGAAACTAGTGAGGTACTAACAACAACTAGGTTACAGTGCTGAGTTGTAGTCAATGAGTAATAGGAAGTGGAGTAATGTCATTGTTCTAGTATGCTTCCCATATCCACCGATTCATCCTTTTTTGTTACACTTTTCTTTTTTCTTATATAGGTGCAGTTTCTACCAAAGAAAGTAACTGCTATACAGGCCATTTATATCTCAAATTATCATGCCTAAAAATTCAGCGAGAGAAACCTAAAAATTCAGCGAGGAAACCTCGGAATAGAGCGAGGGAACGTAGTAATTGAGTGAGGCAACCTATAAATTGAGCAAGGGAACAGAGGAATTGAACGAGGGAACCTAGAAAATGAGCGAGGAAACCTAGGAATTCAGCGAGGGAACCTAGAAATTTAGCGAGGGAACTTGGGAGTTGAGCGAGGGAATCGAAGAATTGAGCGAGGTCCGCTCAATTTCTAGTTTATCCCGCTCAATTTCCAGTATGGCCCTCTCAATTTCCAGTTCGGCCTACTCAATTTCTAGTTTGTCCCGCTTAATTTCCATTTTGGCCCGCTCAATTTCTAGTTCGTCCCGCTCATTTCCATGTTTGCCCGCTCAATTTTCAGTTTTGCCCGCTCAATTTCCAGTTTATCCCACTCAATTTTGAATTTGGCCTGCTCAATTTCCAGTTTGTCCCACTCAATTTCTAGTTTGGCTCATTCAATTTCCAATTTGTCCCACTCAATTTCCAATTTGGCCCACTGAAATTCTAGTTTGTCTCGCTCATTTCCATGTTTGCCCGCTCAATTTTCAGTTTGCTCCTCTCCATTTTTCAGTTTGTTCTGCTCAATTTCCAATTTGGCCCGCTGAAATTCTAGTTTGTCCGGCTTATTTCCATATTTGCCCGCTTAATTTTCAGTTTGGCCCTCTCTAATTTCCAGTTTGTTCCGCTCAATTTCCAATTTGGCCCGCTGAAATTCTAGTTTGTCCCGCTCATTTCCATGTTTGCCCGCTCAATTTCCAATTTGGCTCGCTCAATTTCGGTTTGTCCCGCTCAATTTCTAATTTGGCCCGCTGAAATTCTAGTTTGTCCCGCTCATTTCCATGTTTGCCCGCTCAATTTTCAGTTTGGCCCTCTCCAATTTTCAGTTTGTTCCGCTCAATTTCCAATTTGGCCCGCTGAAATTCTAGTTTGTCACGCTCATTTCCATGTTTACCCGCTCAATTTCCAGTTTGGCCCGCTCAATTTCCAATTTGGCCTGCTTAAATTCTAGTTTGTCCCGCTCATTTTCATGTTTGCTCGCTCAATTTTCAGTTTAGCCCTCTCAATTTCCAGTTTGTTCCACTCAATTTTCAATTTGGCCCGCTGAAATTCTAGTTTGTCCCGCTCATTTCCATGTTTGCCCACTCAATTTCCAGTTTGGCCCGTTCAATTTCCAGTTTGTCCCGCTCAATTTCCAGCTTGGCCCGCTCAATTTCCAATTTGTCCCGCTCAATTTTCAGTTTGGCCCGCTCAATTTCCAGTTTGTCCCACTCAATTTTCAATTTAGCCCTCTGAAATTCTAGTTTTTTCTGCTCATTTCCATGTTTGTCCGCTCAATTTCCAGTTTGGCCAGCTCATTATGAGCTTAGCATAATAGCCCATAATGATATGTTCTTGTCGTGAGTCCCATCATGTTCTAATTTTTTGTTTCTTATCCAAAATTTCAAGATTTTCAAGGTCCCATCATGTTTGGATTTTTAAAATAACCCCTAGTTCAAAGATTTTCAAGGTCATTTCTATGTATTTCACGATCAATCCCGGTGATTCTGTTTCTCATTTCACTCTGGAATGGGAAGTCAATGTATATATTGTCCCCAGATGTGATATTGACATGTAGGAGTCTACATGTGAGATGAGTCACCGAAAATAATGTGGACCAATAAAAGCATTTCACGGTCAATTCGCTCCACTTCACGGTTAATCCCGGTGATTCCGTGTTGATTTACGGTCATTTCCATGCATTTCACGGTCAATTCCCTTCACTTCACGGTCATTTCTATGCATTTCATGTTCAATTCCGAAGATTCCGTTTCATTTCACGGTCAATTCCCTTCACTTCACGATCATTTCCATGCATTTTTTTCTAAACAAACAAGCTAAAGTATAGGACAACTACTCCATTACAAGTTGTATTTTGTATCAAGCAATTTATTTGGGAGAGGAAAATTCGGCATATCTTGTTAGCTTGAGGGGAGGCATTGGAATATCTTTTGCCTTCAACACAAATGATCTGCACTCAATTATAATTAATTTATAAGGAACTTGTATATTAATCGGGTTCATGTTGGGTCAGGCAACCTGAGACCTCAACCCGAGCCCAACCCAAGTTTTATCAGGTTGGTGTTTGTATGGCCCAACCCCAAGACCAAACTCGATACACCCTGCCCAAGCCCAACCCAATGTCGGGTCGATCACAAGTTGGTCGGGTTGAGCCCGCCCAACACAGCCCTCGAGAACTCAGACAGTCCCTTAGCAGGGTTCATTAATTTATTTTTTAATCCTTAAAAACTGAAAATTAAGTCTTGAAGCAGGTTCCTCAATTCTGACCTTGGATATGTAAGTAGGAAGGGATCCTCCACACATTTCATAAGCTTCTTCATATGGTAAAACAGCAGCTGACACCTGAAAATTGGTTGAGAATAATCAGAGGTTCTTACTCTTGTCCTAACTAAAAAATGAAGAGAACATGCAAAGCCCACGACGACATCAGATAAAATCGCAGATCTACCACATGATTTGATACATACTTTCCCTCCATTAGAAATTAATGCATTCGCTGCAATTTCCAGCTCCTTTTGTTTATTTTGCAATTCATTTGGTGGGATTGTGCCTTTATACTCAACAAACGGCCTGCAAAATGGAGAATGTTAAATGCCATATCCAAGCAGGCAGATCAGCACTGCAAAAGATAACTTTATATCTAGATCATTCCAAAGTATAAAAATTTCACAGGAACAAATGGAGAAACTTCCACTAATTACGAAAAAAAAAAACAAGAAATCTAACAATGAATGGCTAAGAATTGATTGTTATATGAGAAATTTCACCTTGTTGAAGGTACCAAACTACCTAATGCAGATGCAAAGTACAGCTTTTTGTCTTTGTGGGATTTGTTCAACATTCTTTGAGTTTACTGGTGTTTGTTTTTTCTTTTCTTTTAAATAATGTAATTTTGGCACCTCTATTTTATGTGTAGTCCCAACATCAGAGATTCTGACTTGACAAAACAAGAAGATAATAACTTTCAACATTTGAAGCAACAAGAGTGTCCTTGCTCTTTGTCTGTTATATATATATATATATATATATTAAGGATACACAGAGAAGCAGCTCAGGATTATCTGGCCCATCTCAATCCACCAAAAATGCATTTTCTTCGTGCGTAGTGAATGAAAGCGTAAATGCTGCAAGAGCTTGAATAGTTGGGTTGAATGATGCAGTGGGAATAATATGGTTTGGAAAGACAAGAATGCAATATACTTCACTAAGAATCTGCAAATACTGTAAGATCATACCCATTAGGAAAATGGTATCCTTTTCATATATGGTATGTCAAGTAACTAATTTTGGTTTAGAAGATATTCTTGTCATATGAATAAAGAAATAAATGAAAAAAAGAGATAACTTTTTTTTTATATGCTTATATATACATATTTATATAAATATGTGTTAGAGAAAAATGTAAGTAGAATAAAATTCTCCATGTAAAAAAAAAATAAAAATGCATACGGATACGGCTATAGCTATGGTTATAATCCGTAGCCAAAGATCAGGGGGTGGAATCACAGGATCCACGATTGATTGCCAATCGGGGTAGCAAGTAGCGGTGGAATCGCAGGAGGTGTGATTGATCGCCGAGCTATCGCTATGGCTACGGTTATAATCCGTAGCTAGAGAAAACTGTAGCAATAGAAAACCGTAGCAATATCTTCCCAGTTTTTTAAATTTTTTTTTTTTTTTTTTTTTTGTTCTGTTGTAATCCCTACCGGCTTTTGTAGGTCCCATCATAAGGTCTGTGTTATATCCAAACCGTCCATCTATTTGGTGAGCTCATATTCAGGCTTGAGACGAAAAATAAGATAGATATAACTATCAAGTAGACCACACTATAAAAGGCAATGGGGGATTGAACGTCTACCATTGAAACCATTTTAGGGGTTATAGAAGTTTTGGATCATTATGAAATTTTTTTTTCTTCATCCAGGTCTTTGTATCCCTATGAATGAACTTAGATGGGGAGGATTTCTCACAAACATCACAGTGGGCCCTCAAAAAGTTTTTAATGGTCGACGCTCATTCAACACTGTTTCCTGTAATGTGGTACACTTGAGATTTGGATATACTAATTTTTGGTCGCATATCATAAAATGATATGGAAAAATATATGGACGGCATGGATGAATAGTATACATCATGGTGGGGCCCACAGACCACAGACCATCCGCCATTGGTTGGTGGCAGGCGGAGTACCCAATCCGTTTCCGTGAAAGGAGGGGTAGTTTCGTCCTCAACGTCGCTGTCTGCACGTGCTAGTCTAAGTTGGTTACTTAAGTTTGTATTCCGTCATAAAAACCGCTGGGTAAAAGGTTTTGTCTACAGTGGTCATTTTCTCTTCTGCGATTGGACAGGAATATTCTACAACACCTATGTTAGCCAGTGCATGAGACACCTGGTCCGTAGGGTCAACATGTGGATAATAACATTTTGACAGCTCATTTAGCCGCTTCTCAATCGGACGCGGATTTCCTGCGAAAGCCTTTCGCACGAAGTTCCTGCGCAAGGATTCTGGATGGGGCCCACTGTGATGTTTGTTAGAAATCCAACCCGTCCATCCGTTTTTTGAACTCATTTTAGGACAGGAGACCAAAAATTATTAGGATCCAAAACTCAAGTGAGCCATACTAGATGAAACAGTGGGGAAAGGAATTCCTACCGTTGAAACCTTCCCAGGATCTACCTTGATGTTTATATTTCATCCAAACCGTTTATAAGGTCATTTTCAGTAAGATGAAGTGAAAAGACCAAGAAATTAAACCGATACAAAACTTTTGTGGCCATATAAATGTTTCAACAGTGGTCACTAAATCCCCACTGTTTCCTCTCGTGTAGCCCACTTGAGTGTTTGATCCTCCTCGTTTTTGGTGGCATATCCTAAAATGAACTCCAAAAACGGATGGACGGAGTGGCTTTCTCACAAACATCATAGTGGACCCCACACAGAATCTGGCGCAGGAACTTCCTGCGAAAGGCTTTCGCAGGAAATCCGCGTCCAAACTTAGGCAAACCTAATCCTCACGTAGGCTTCTTCCAAGACTTTTGTGACCCGGTGGAGTTTTTAACGGTGGTAGTTCAATCGCGGCTATTTCCTACAGTGCGGTCAACTTGAGTTTTGGATCTACCTAAAATGATATGGAAAAAATGGTTGTGCGGTAAAACATATGCATCATGCAGCGGCCCACGGTGCTTTATCATCACCGATGCTGGTACAGGAGGGATCACTAACGAATCCGCGTTCGCTAACCATCAGCTAGATCCACGACGTAGATGCCGCACTCGACATGTAACAATGTGAATGACATGCGGATCATAGATTTCAGTGTAGGCCAGCATGGTGTGTTCTTGAAGCAGTTTAACATTGGTTTAATCGGGCTTATCCTTTCAACGTACGGTGAAAATAATGTATCTCACCAGATGAACGGAGTGGATTTTACATATAAAGTACGGTGGACCACAAAGAGCTTAAGCACCTTAAGCCTTGACGATTGGGTCACTTTCAGATTAAATACTCGGCCCAACCTTTTGGGACGCGGATTCAGAGGATCTGAGAGCCACGAGTGGGGAACGGATTGGCTACTCCCCCTGACACCAGCCCCGGCGCTGCTGGTCGGTGCTCTATGGGCCCCGCCATGATGTATTTTTTTCATCCATTCCATTCATCCATTTTTAAAAGTTCATTTTAGGGCTTTATCTTAAAAATAAGACGGATATAAATCTTCGGCGGACTACACTACAGGAAACAATAGTGATTGGATATCCATCATTTAAATTCTCCTAAGGCTCAATGTATTGTTTATCTCACATCCAATCAGTTGATTAGGTCATAAAGATCCAGATGAAGGGAAAAAACAAATATCAGATTGATCCAATACTTTTATGGCCCCCAAAAAATTTTTAATGGTTGAAGTTCATTCGGCACTATTTCTTGTAATGTGGTCCACTTGAGATTTTTATACATCTCATTTTTTTGTGTAATACCATAAAATGATCTATAAAAATAGATGGACGGAATGGATGAAAAACATACATCATGGCAGGGCCCACATAGCACTGAACACCAGCTATTGGCTGGTGGCAGGGGGAATAGCCAATCCGTTTCCCCACGAGTGGTGGGCTCCCTGAGGTGGCAGTATTTGATTGGGGCACCTGCCCCTGTCAGAGACGGGACACCCAAAGCATTTTTCTTGGATGAATTCTTCCGAGGCAAGGCGGATTGGCTCTTGCCGAGGACGTCTGTGTGACCGTTCAATCACCATTTTCTTATAACGTGGTCTAGTTGAGATTTAAATTTTCTTTATTTTTTGGATCATCACCTAAAACGAGTGGGCCCAGTGACGGTCCTACCAAAGCGCGTCCCAAGCAAGTCAAGTCGTCTCCCATGTTTTTATTTATTTATTTTTTTTAAATGTTTTTCCTGAGTGCACTCCGGCCGCACCAAAAACGGTACGGTCCTGACTGCGGGGTCCACCTTGATGTATATTTTATATATCCACACCGTCCATCCGTTGTTCTAGCTCATTTTAGATTATGAACCCAAAAATTAGGAAGATCAAATCTAAGGTGGACCATACCATTGGAAACACTGGTGACTGAAAATTAAAAACTGGTTGTATATTACCAAAATTTTGGATCAATGTGATAATTTTTTTTTCCCTTCATCAAGGTATTTTTTACCTTATCTACAGGTTGGATGGAAAATAAACATTACGATCCAAAATAACGGTGTGCAATAGGAAGCTTTTAATGGTGGCCGTTCAATCACCACTATTTCCAAAGGTACGGTCCATCTAATATTTGAATCTGCGTTATTTTGGGCCACATTCCGTAGAATAAGCTGGAAAACTGATAGACTGTGTAGATATACAAAATATTCATTAACGTGGGCTCCACAGTTAGGGCCGCACCGTGTTTTATACGGCTAGGGCGGCACCTAATCCACTCCCGTTTTTCCACGAAATTGAAGCCGCCTCCCATTATGAACCAAAAAAGTATGTTGGGTACTGTTACACAGGATTCCAAAAAGCTTGGCTTGCTGCCACACCTAAGTCATATCCTAAACTAGGGGGGTTCTGGGCTAAGTCTGGACTGAAGAAAGAGGGTAAGCTCTACCACTTTAACACTCTCAAATAGAAAGCTCTTGTGTATCTCTATCCATGCAAGAATTTTCACAAGCCATACCTAACACGTATCCATCTCTCTTCTATGTAGATTGAAGTTGCGTTTCTTGAAAACTGAAGTATGCATTCCTTTCTCCATCCGGATCTCTTTTCTCCTGCTTTCTCTTCTTTTGCTGTTCTTCTTCATTTTATTTATTTATTTACTCACGTCAATTGATTGATTTGTTAACACCCACTTACCATTTTATTTTCTCGAATTAAAATAGTAGAACCAGTTGGACTATAAGTAGACTTGGGCATCCGGTTGAGTTGGACCGGATTAAGTCCAACTTGATTTGATCCGGTTTTTGGAAGTAGTTAACCTGAACTCAATCCGATTCGGGACCGAGTCCAGTAGGGTTAACTCGATCTAAATCAATTCGTTGCTCGCCTAACCCGAACCAAGTCCAACTCGGTTAGGAAAACCGAGTCAGATCAAGTCAAGTTTGTCCAGTCGATTCGGACTGGGCTGAATCAATCTGAGTCGAAGACTCTAGTACTACGAGGAAGGAAACATGAGGGAAATCGAGAGAGAAAAAGGGAGAGAAAGGATGAGAGAAAAGAAGATGGAATGAGAGAAAGTCGGCTCAGGTAAGGTTAGGGTTCGAGTAAAAGAAGGGTAAACATAAAAAAAAGTAAAAAGTAAAATCTACTTTATACTACCTGATTCCGGTCCAGCTTCGGATTGGATCGATTTGCTACATGACTTGAACTCAACTCGGTTTGACTTCGAATCCGAGTGGGTCTACTCGATCCGATCCGACCCGACCCTAACTTTCGATTTGGTTGAGTCGGATCGGTTCGAGTTGAGTCGGATCCGACGAGTCGGGTCAAGTTGGATCATATTTGACTAGTTTGGTTCGAGTTGGATCCGACGACTCGGGTCAAATCCTATCCACCTCTAACTATAAGTTACAGTCCACCCAAGTAATAACTTCTAACTTTTCATGTTTGCCACTTCCAACACATTGAATAGTTGGCCTTATCACGAGGATCACCTTCTAATTTTATTTTTATTTTTTAAATCTCTTTATCAAGTGTAGCATACTTTTGTTTATTATTTATTACTGGCTAGAAATTGTTTTGTTTAATACAGCCCACCTGATTAGTAGATGGGGATTATTTTTGCATTAGATGATCCTCATGGTGGGACCAACCTATTGAAAGGGTTGTATGTCACATACACTTAATAGATTGGATTTTATCAACTAGTTGGACCGTAATTTGTGTCAAATTCATTAAACTTGAGCATCTCTTTATTTATATGTGTGTATATTTATTTAAGCATGTTGCATTTATTTTGAGATACTCAAAAAAAAAAAAAGAAAAAAAAAAAAGAAGAAGTTAAGAACTATGATTTTACCAAACACCCCTTCTTGAGTAATTGAAAATCATGAAAAGTGTATTTAAAGGGAGAAATGATTAGTATCCACACAAGTGGATCACACTTGGGGACAATTGAAGAGGATGGAGTGGATCTCCACTCTCTAATGTACTTTCTCTCTTTCTTCACACTCACACATGCGATGGGGTAGGGACATCCAGGGCTAACTCTACCTCTCCTTTAAAATATAATCATATAAATAAGGATGAGTTAGGGTTTCAGGATTGCACCCAGTAGAGTCCACCTTATAGACTTCGGTGTAATCGACTGTGAATAAAGCTCATTAATCTGCATTATCCATGCATATACTCATGATTCAATCCCTCCACTGCCATGACGTATCCACTACCATGATCACGTATCTACTAATGATCGTATCACATGCCAATTAAAAGTGTATCATTAAATCTAGGCCATCCAGGTTATCATCATGTGCATTCAAAATAGTTTTAACAGTTGAAAAAAAAAAAAAACCCTTCAATGATTATACTTTTGAAAATCTGATTAAACAATCAAAATGTTGGGCCTAGTAGAAAAATCACTTGATAAGTCTCTGATCTATACTGATCAAAGGCATAAACATGTTCTTAGGAAAACCAGTGGATCCCTTATTGGTCCATGCAAGAATCAACGATTCTTTATGAAAGCAACTAGCTACATCCACTTTATTAGTCCCTACATAGATGTAAGGCCCCGGTTTTCAGAACCCGAGTATACAACTCGTTCCCTGAAAACCTGGGTGTTAATGATCAAATCAGTGACAATAATAGTAAAATCAAGGTGCGATAGCGAAACTAAGCATGGATAAAGCCATGAAACCAAATAGTAATTTCTTGGTCCACTTAGCTGGGGACTCATATACAAAACCAATAAGTTCAATTGTGCCAAATAAAATCCACTACAATAACTATTGATTTAATCCAAAATATTATGCCGCCTCCTGATGCGGCTCCTCCTTGTAGAACTCTTCCTCCACTACGGCTACATCAACTCCGGAATCCTTGTCATAGTCGTCCCACCCACACCTCCATTCTCTATATGGTTGAACATTAGATGAATGATTGGCCAACTTAGTGTGAATTCCTCTAAGGATTACACATCATCGCCTTAGATAAGTATAACGTGAAAAGCAACAAGGCATACAAAACATAATAAGATGTAGTCTTATTATATGCATGGATGCGTGAATGCATCATTTATCTGAAGATGCTCATCCAGTCGAACTTGGGCTCGTCACCTATGCAAAAAAGGCTGGTCATCAGCGCAGCACATCACGTGCGTACATCATGTACCGTATAATGACCAAGTCATCATACATCACGTACGTAGATCGATAGTTGGTGGTATTGCAGCCAGCGAAATGATACCCCAATAAACCTAAGGGCATGTATTATAACATCCAGAAATAGCCACCCGTCATCACAAATATGTCATGTATGCATGATTAGCTTGGCCATTATTAGTCCAATTATAATCAGTCTGTTTAATGAAGCCCAGGGTCACTAAGGGGGGCTCATCACCCAGCGTAGGCCGACAGTTCTGGTATAGTGTCTCATACCACCATCCCCGGCCTATGAGTCTACCGCCTTAAGGTGTTGATAGAACCCGTCAATATGTGGCCAATCAATTCTCAATATATGAGGCACCTACCATCGTATATTGAGTAGGAATGAAATGTCGAAGATACTAAATTACACGAACAAAATGAGTCGGTATGTATGCTACAAATACGAATAAGCAACAGTGATAAAAACGTTAAATGGCTCATCCCATTGTCAAGTAGGTGGAATCACCCCATAGATGGTAAATCCCATGAATAATTTGTTATTCACACCCCAAGTATAGGGCTGCAATGTAGTAATAATCTCGGTAAGACCGAGGTCGAATCTACAAGGACTGAACTTTGTACGTAATTGTTCACACCCCAAGTGCAGGGTTGTAATGTAGTAATAAACTCAGTAAGACCGAGGTCGAATCCATAGGGACTGATACCTATACGTTATCTGAAACCAAGTAGAACTAGAACTAGACTAAGATGTGATCTAAACCAAGTAGAATTTAAGAAATAATTGTGGAACAATTATCTAAAATTTTAAGGAATTCAAAGGAAGGAAACTAGGGTTTCAGAGGATCCACTTGTAGAGATCAGGGAGATCTTATGCCTGCATCAAGGATTATGGAATTCAAACTGAACTTACTTGATTTGGTTTTTAAGAGATGAAAGGTATATGAATTAGAATGGATTCCATCACCAAACCATGCCCAGGAGACAAAGTAAACAACAGAATTAAACTAATTACCAACCAACCAACAATGTATGAAGATCAGGAAGGGTACTGTCATCCTACCATGCCTATAGAACAAAGACGAATAACAGAGCTTCCTGACTTCATAAATAAATAAAAAAAGGAAGAAGAAATATTTAAAGCCATTGCAAACCCATTGTAATTTCAGTCACAACAGACCATTAAAGACTGAAAAGAATATTCCTTTAATAATCAACTTAAAACCAAGTTCAGTTCAGAAATTTTAACTTAAACGCATGAAACAGTATCTCCCATCTCACTACAGGCTTCACCTCTTAGCCCTAGCTAAGAGGTTTAGCCACACATGATTGGCCTAAACCCAAAGCAAATAGAAAGAAAAAGAAAACGAAAAATAAAAGAAAAATAAGAAAAACTTCTTATCTTTTCTCTCCCATCTTCTCTCTCTGTATTCTTTTCTTCCGTCCTCCACACACTGCCAGCAGCTTGAATCCCTCCAGCCACGTCCAGCAGCTCTCTCTCCAAAACCGAGCTCTGCCTCTGTTCACGGCGTTCACGGCTTAAATCCCTTTCAATCCCTCCTTCAATCTCCGTTTTTCTTCTCTTGCCTTGCTCCTCACGTCCCAGCCGTGGATACCCTTCTCTCTCTTTTCTTTTTCCTCATATAGAGCCAGGAGGCCGGTGCGGAAGGCTGGAGTCCACGGACGAGTCAGCTGCGGAAGCTTTCTTTACGCACAGCAGCTAAATTCGGAGCCTTCCACTCTTCTTCTTCTTTGCTTTCCTTCCAAAAGGACAACGTCCCCTGGGAGATTTTTGGCAGATCTACATGATGAACGGCTCAGATCAGCCGTCCGATCGCCCCCACGAGCGCACAACTCGTCGTGAAAACCGGACGGCGTCCGATCGCGAAACAGAGTGCGTTACGCACTTGCGCTGGCTGATGGTGGGGCCCACATAGCTTTCGTTTTGGGAAATCCACGCCGTCCACTGGTTTCCCCTCGAAATTTCAGTCAGGAAGGTATATTTTTGGAGTGAAATCAAAGGGGTACACAAGATCTTCTACTCCGCCGTTCATCATGCCTTTAACGGTTAAGATTCTGCTATATTTTACATGGTCTCAAAAGGCCGCCTTGGTGAGGTAAATACCCCACTTACGTACATAATGGACGGTCCCGATTGATGCTATGCATGATGTGTGGGGCCCACAAACAGAACCGACGGTTGGCAGCGTTACGCTGTTGCGTAATTTGAAAATTTTGAGTTTGAGTCGGTCAGCGCCTGCTGACCGACTTTGAGTGCACGGGTGCACGGCTGGTGCACGTGATGTTATGCACATTCATCACAGGCGGGGCCCCACAGAGATGTTAATGAGAAATCCATTCCATCCATCAGCTTTTTCACCTCATATAATGGGTTGAGAAAAACTTAAAGCATATCCAGATCTCAAGTGGGCCCAGAATCAACTGTTTATGGGCTGATCTGACCGTTGGGCCACTTCCACAGTGATCCAGGAGCTGAAATTTTACGTGTACGGTTCATTTATGGTCTTCAGGCCACGTATGGAGTTTTGAACCGATCAGATGGTGGGAACCCTATGATCTTGCATTCTGGACACTTTTCAGGTCACTTGAACTTCAATTCCTCGATTTTCTTGGATCCCTGGCGTGCAAATCTATCGATCTTGGTCTCCTAGGGTCCGTCGCTTGCCTTGGTGACTTCAGACTGTTAAATCTATGCTTTTAGCACCCTTTTCCAGTCCAAGCTCGTGAATACGCCCTGCATCACAAACATGATTAAATCAGGCCGTTAAACAATACATGTTTGAAAATCCAGGCAATAACAGGGTCTGATATGCAATATTTGACCCTCAACAGTAATTTGATATTAACTCGAACTAAAACTAGGAGAAGATGTAATCTAAATTAAGAAAATTGAGAGAATAATTGTGGATAGATTAATTAAAAACTAATAAAAATAAAGGTGGGAAACTAAGGTGCTAAGGATTCACGTGTAGCAATTGTGAAGCTACCTTGTTGGCGTGCTGCGCAATAGTCATTTCACCAAACACTCAGCGAGCACCATCAATATAAAAATAACTGAGTCACCTAGCCAACTTGATTCGAATCGATTCGAGTTGAGCTTTGATCTGATTTGAGCCAAGCTCAGGCAAGCTCGACTCCAAAAACTAGCTCAACTCGGTCTAAATCCAATTTCAAGGTGAGTCGAGCTTCTCTGAGTTAACTTTAGCAAGCTGATGGAGCTAACCGGTGATTGAATGCCCACCACTAAAAGCTTCTTTGGGGCTACAAAAAAGTTTTGGATTAAGCTAATATTTCTATTTTCCCTTCATCCAAGTATGTATGACCTAATCAACTGGCTGGATGGCAAATAAACATTATAGTGGGCCTAAGGAAGTTTTTAATGGTGGGCATTGATTTACCACTATTTCCTATGTTGTGGTTTGCCTGAGATTTGGTTCTGCCTCATTCTCATGCCCTAAGCTGAGCTGAAAAAATGGATGGATCGACGTGGATAAAACACATACATCATGGTGGGGTCTATGAAGCTTTTTGAGCACCAGCACCGATGAGTATACCACGTCGGTGCTGCGTAATTAATGGAAACTGATAAATGTCTGGCAAACAATTTCAAATGGAGCCAACCAAGTGTAATGTCTGAATTCCGACTTTTTGAATGATGAACTGTCAGTGAGCTAAATCTATTTTTCTAGAACGATTTTCATTAGTATTCTGTCTTGGGAAATAATTCAGTTTTTCTTCTAGTTATTATTCTTGTTTATGATGCAATTTGTGTTGAATAGGCGATGCAAGTGGCGAGTTCAATTGTTGTCGAAATTGGGAAGTGTGCATGGAATCCTCTTAAGGAATACATGGGCTATCTTATTCATTTTAATGACAACATCAAAGACATGAAATACAGTGTACAAAAGCTGGTGGCAAAGAGAGAGGACATAGATCGACAGATAAGCACGGGCTGCTCCAATGGTGAAGAAGTAACCGAAGAAGTTAGTTTATGGCTAACACAAGCTACTCTCATGGAAGAAGAAGCAGGAACGATAGATCAAAGAGTAACAGAAAATAAAAGATGTCTATTTTGTCCGAATCTGGGCTGGTATCACAGTATAAGCAAGCAAGCGAAACAGACTATGGCGATGATTGCTAAGCACCATGATGAAGGTAATTTCGAGAGAATGACAATGGCACCTCCCACTCCGACAGTCTTAAACCAACCAACTCCATCAGTTGAGGATCTACCATCAGTAGAATCATCCCTTGAAAAAGTCATGAATGCTTTAGCTGATAAAAATATCAAAATAATTGGTGTATGGGGCATGGGTGGCGTTGGTAAAACTACCCTCGTGAAAAATGTGAACAATAGGTTGAAAGAGGCAGAATTCAAGAAAGTTATAATGGTGACCGCTTCTAAGGACGTGGATATCAGAATGGTTCAAGGCGACATTGCAAAGAGATTGGGTTTCAGACTCATGGATGAGACAGTATTGTCACGAGCAAGTGATCTGAGGATTAGGTTGATACAAGAAAAGAAATTTCTCATTATCTTGGATGATTTATGGGAGCAGATTGATTTGGCTGATGTAGGGATTCCCTCTATTAACAGTCTTGAGGGTTGTAAGATCATATTTACAACACGGAGTGAAGATGTCTGTAGAGGAATGGAAAGTCAAGTTAACATTAAAGTACATGTGCTCTCAGATGATGAATCTTGGAAACTATTCAAAGAGAAAGCAGGTGATGTTGTTGATGACCCTTCCTTGCATACAAAGGCAAGAGAGGTTTTCAAGGAATGTGGTGGTCTTCCACTTGCAATTATAACACTTGGAAGGGCACTAAGAGGTGTGAGAAATTCTAACGTGTGGGATAATGCATTGTCACAGCTGAAGAAGTCCGCACCAAGAGATATTAGAGGTATGGAGGATAGGGTGTATCAGTCTATTAAAGTCAGTTATGACCATTTACGACCTGAGCTGAAACCGGGCTTCTTATTCTGCAGCTTATTTCCTGAAGACTATGATATTGATGTAGAGAGGATGATCAGATTGTGGAAGGGTGAAGGCTGTTTGGAAGATGTTGGAAGTTTGGAGGAAACAATAAATAAAGGGCATTCTTGGGTTGAAGAACTCAAATCTTCTTGTTTGTTATTAGAAGGTAGAGGGAAAGGGTATGTGAAGATGCATGACATCGTTAGGGATGTTGCCATTTCGATTTCGTTAAAAGAAGATGAGGGCTGCAAATCTTTGGTGAGAGCTGGAGTTAGACTGAAAGGTTTGCCATTGGAACAAAACTGGGAAGAACAGAAGAGGATCTCTCTCATACGAAGTGGAATTGATAAACTGCCAGAAGGTATGCATTGTCCTAAATTACTTACATTGATGATGCCAGAAAATAAGCAGCTGACTAAAATTCATGGTCGGTTTTTGAAAGCGACAAAAGACCTTAGGGTTTTAGATCTAAGCGGAACGGCTATCAGTAAGTTACCACGCTCGCTATCAAACCTAGTCAATCTAAGGGTTCTTTGCTTGAGAGAGTGCATGTTTGAAGGGAGTTGTCTTTCAGCACTTGGGGGACTAAAGCAGCTTGAATCCCTCGATCTGTCATATAACAAATACTTACAAGAGCTACCATTTGAAATAGGAGAATTGGTTAATCTGCAGAGCTTGGACTTGACTATGACTTTGAGTCTTGTAATCTTTCCAAAGGGTGTTATATCAAAGTTGACTCGCTTGGAAGAATTGAAGATGTGGGACAGCTTCTGCAAGTGGGGAGTTGAAGGAAAAGATGCAAGAAACAACAGCAACAGCACTACTTTGGGTGAGGTGGCATCTTTGAAAGAGTTATCTTATTTAGACCTCCAGATTGTGGATGTGGAACGTTTACCACAACACTATCCTCAGATTAAGCATTGGGCAAAGTTGAAGAAATTTCGTTTCTGTGTATACCAATCAGGGTATGAAGGAATTGCATCCGAGTATGAAACTAAGTTCATCTCCAGTTCCTTGAGATGGATGTTGCTGGGTGGTTGTAGTGCTATCCCTCAGTGGGTTAGAATGCTTTTACCAGAAACTACCAGTTTACGATTATATGATTGTAAAGGTCTAAGGGCACTTGATGGTTGTGGAGGATTCGCAAGTTTGGAAGACCTTAAAATTCAAGAATGTGTTGATATAGAATTTCTTGTCAGTGCAAAGAAGACTCCTGAAAATACATTTCATAATTTACAGATATTAAAGTTAGCAGATCTTCCAAATCTAGAGAAAATCGTTGCTGAGGAAGAAGATGGTTTGCTTTTGGACACATTCTTTCACAATCTTAAGACGCTGGAAGTGTATGTGTGTGGATTAAAGCATCTACTCCCATCTAGTTTATTGCAAGGAATGAAGAATCTAAGCAAAGTCAATGTCCAATTTTGTGAAGGAATGGATCATGTGTTTGTTGGACCACCCATGGAAAAACAACACAATGATATTCTCACCAAACTCATGATCTTGAATCTTCGACATCTAAGAAGCATGAGAAGTATTTGTGAAATGGGGTTAGTGGTAAAGCTTCAAAACCTCACTATTCTGACCCTTGAGGGTTGCCATAGCTTGAAGAAGAGTGTTATGTCGTCGATGCAGATGAAGGGCGGGCTCCCTAATCTTTTCAAGCTCAGCGTGAATAATTGTAAAGGAGTGGAGGAGATTATTTCAGATGTGGTGGATGATGAAGGTCTCCTACCTAAACTGAGTCTTTTAACATTAACCTCCTTACCGAATTTGGAGCGCATATGTGGAGGTGGAGAGGCCACTCACCAGCTAAAACTGGATTGGCATTCGTTGCAAGAAATTCATGTGCTGAAATGTCCCAAGCTTAAGAAGTTGCTGCCACTGCAAGGTGGGACCCACGGTGTGCCCGCTGTGCGAAAGATTACGGGAGAAAGGGAGTGGTGGAGGGGATTGGAATGGGATGGAGACGACACCATCATAACCCATTTCTATCTCTTGTTTACACCGGTATCATATCATAATATAGCATATATAATGTATTTTCTTTTGGGGAAATGGTACGATGAGGTCGACCTCATGGGAATTTTCTTCTGGGGAAATGGTACTATGAGGTGGACCTCATGGGAACTTCCCATCGGGTTGACCTGTGTGGGCTCCACCGTGATGTATGTCGAAAATTAACTCCATCAGTCAGATACATCATTTCATGGTAAACTACGAATTTAAAAATCAAGTCAATCCATGACTTGGATAGGCCACACCACGCATAGCAGTTAATAAGAATCATCCTCCCATTAAAACATTCATAATTATTTATGTTTTTCAACTGCATTCAAAACTCATGTGGGCCCCGCCAACTAATTTTATATATTTTAGGCATATATTAATATGGTTTTAAATGGTATGGCTCACCTGAGCTTCATATACAACTGATTCTTAAAATATTTCTCATAATCTAAAGGGGACCTACAAATTCTCGGTGTTGAGCTTCGACATACATGACAATGGGGCACCAAAGATCGACCTCATGGAAAGTTCCCATGAGGTCGACCTTATAATACCATCTCCCTTTCTTTTTTGGGTTGCTAACTGCGCAAGCGTGTGGAGCCGTACATATCATACTGCAAGTATAAAGCACGTGTCTGGGATCTGAGCTTTCTATATCGTTAGGAATAATGTTATATCTTACCAAAACATCAGACAATCTCACTCTTCAGGTTTGCCTCTATTGTACGGAGTAAATTGATTGTTATCTTTTTCTGTCCGCTCATTTGTTTTGATTTCATGTGGCCCACTTGAGGTGTTAAACCACCTGAATTTTATACCACAAAATCTAAACAGTGCAACACACTTAATGGAAAGTTCAGATCTCACATATTTCTCCTATTATGACACATACACCCGCATGTCGATTGTACGGTCCCCACGTGTGTGTGGAATTAGCCGACCTCTTTATTTTTATTATTTATGCTTTCTTTCTTCCTCCACTGCATACTAATTACGAACTCTATTTTCCTGATGCTTCCAGACCTCACACGCACAAAGAAACCCTCATCGCTCACAGAAAGCTGTTATCTGAACTTCCCTTATTACGCGTCACTCGATTTTAGTAAAATATTTGTTTTTGCATTGTGGCCCACCGGAAGAGTGAAATAGCCCGATGCTTTAACCACATGATCTGATCTAATCAATGTCGCAAGTGGCTGGATGGATGTTTATGGCAGGAGATCTACGTACGTGCAAGCTTAGCAAACCTTGCCATCTCAATTTAATTATGTCATTATTATTATTATTATTTGGGTTGGAATAGGATACATATTAGACAGCAGCTAATGTTTGAGTACTGATTTTTTTGCCAGTGGTAGTGGGATTCCTATCATTCACATTCAAAATTTGTATACCATCGAAGGCTATGGTGGATGATACACAGGTGTCAAGAACTACACGTGATACAATTTAAACTTTCTGAATTATGGGTCCCATTTTAGATGGATCATCAATCCAATATTATACTTGTTTGATTATTTAAGGGTCAGATTTGTTCCAAGAAATGGAAGTGCAGTTTACAGTAACCCAAGGGGCCAGTTTTGAATATAGATGCAGAGGGACAGACGGTCATGCAGCAAAATTGAGTCCTAACGTTCAAACACAGTGCAGAGGCGGCGATGGCAACAGTCAAAAATGCGACTTCATGTTGATGCTGAGAAGAGAATCCAAGATGTAGGTAGCATCAGAAGCTCATGGAAACCTCACCACCATGGAAAGTTGCCAACATGAGGAACGTGTGATATCTGAAATTCCCACAAGGTGTGCCATACTCTTTATTTATTATATTTCACTGTAGCTTACGTAAGAGTGAAACGGCCAGTTTATTTAGATTGAGCTCTTGATCAGACAATCTAAGCTGCTAGATGTCTTTTGCGTATTTCCATTGGTATAGGGTTCAAGTTTCAGCACATTAATTTGATTTCAAGTGAATGTGATCCTTTGAAAATAAGATGAACAATTCCAATCAAATCCAATTCAGATGTAGATGTGCATCGTCAGATTCAACCAGACCATCTGGTTGAGTTTGTTAAGATATCTAAATTGACCAATTTTCAGGTCAAACCGATGTACAGTTAACGAGATATGGCTCGATCCATGTAAGGCTCTAATAGAAAAAAACATCTTATTTCTAACAATCAAATCCAATTCAGATGTAGATGTGCATTGTCAGATTCAACTAGACCATCTGGTAGAGTTTGTTAAGATATCTAAATTGACCAATTTTCAGGTCAAACTGACGTACAGTTAACGAGATATGGCTCGATCCATGTAAGGCTCTAATAAAAAAACATCTTATTTCTAACAATCCGTACTAGGGCTGAAAGTTGGGCGGGTTCAACCCAACTGACCCGTGACCTACCCGACACTAGGTCAGGCTTGGTCAGGATGTATCGGGTTTGGTCTTGGGCCTGGGCCATACAAAAACCAACCCGATAAAACTTGGGTTAGGCGTGGGTTGAGGTCTCGGGTTGCCTGACCCAATTCGAACCTGATCAATATATAAATTTGCTATAAATTAATTATAATTGAATGTGGATCTTCTATGTTGAAGGCACATGAAATTCTAATGCCGTCAAGTTTCATTGGTCCACTAATTTCTAATTACTCAAGCTAACAAGTTACGTCGGATTTCTCTCTTCCAAATAGATTGTTTGATACACAATACAACTTTTAAAGGAGTTTTTTCCTATATTTTTGCTTGTTTGTTTAGAAAAAAATGAACTTCTTTACAATAAATAACTACATATATAATTAATAAAATTATAGGTACAAAAAAATAGACATGTATTTTAATTATAATAGACTAATGTAATAATGAAAATATTAACATATATTTACCTGACCAACCCGGCAAACCCGGCCGAGACCGCTTGGGTTGAGAATTCCCAACCTGAGATTGGGTTGGGTTAAAGTTAGGGTTGAGGTATAGGAACCTTGGGTTTGGCTAGGGTTGCGCACCAACCCAACCCGCCCGACTTTCAACCTAATCCGTACGATGTCTAGCTAAAATAGCCACATAAGTGTTATGTCAATGATATTTTAGGCTCTTCCATTGGAACTAATTGGTTTGATACTGGAACTAATTGGTTTGATGGACCCTAGGCTGAGTTAGGGGACTTTGATAGCTCGAGTTCTTTGCTCAAACATCTCCAAAATTATATAGATTGTTTATTAGACAGTTTTAGACCATGCTCAATCGTTTGAACTTCTTGGTCAAACGATCGATATATATATATATATATATATATATATATATATATATATATATATATATATATATATATATATATATATATATATCTCCAAAAAGGAGAGCTTGTATTGCATAACAACGAAAGCCAAGGCTATACAGAGCTAGAACTAATTCGGGCCAGGCTATCAACAAAAGGAGAAGGCCCGCATATCCTGTGAGTAAATGAAGGAAAATACACCCTGAGAGGATTATACCTCCCTAAGGTAGTCCAAATCTACTTTATTGAAAAACATGTTATCCTCCTTGGATCTGAAAATCGTCCCTACTTAGGACTTGCTCCCCAACCTAACTAGACCATCCATCACCACGTTTGCTTACCTAGGTGTATGGGAGATACGGACATCTAAGAGCATCAATCCTTCTCTTCCATTACGGCAAAGCCCAGGACCCGCTCGCCTCCTTGGCAAGGGGCGCAACCGCCTTACTAGAGTCACTAGATATCTCTACTCTCGAGTACCCGAAATGGGTATGTTGTTTGGTGCCATTCAGAATCACCCTAAACTCTGCAATTGCGTTCATTACTAAAACAATGAGTAAAGGCAATGGACTATATGGGCTTTTGGTTTTGAGTATAAACTGGAGCTATATTGCTACGGCTTTCATCCATAGACAAAAGTGACTAACTCTACTGGTCATATCTAGAGGTAGGCAGTCCCGTAAGAGCTCTATGGGCCCACCACAATGTATATGTTTTATCTAAGCCGTCCATCCATTTTAACTCCTCATTTTAGGACATGAATGTAAAAAAGGAGGCAGATCAAGGCTCAAGTAGACCACACTATAGGAAACAGTGGAGATTAAGAATCTACCATTAAAAATTTATTGGTAATGGCGTGGTCCATTTGGGCCTTCGATATTACTACGCTTTGCGATTATTTACTAAAATTACTTGACAAAATTAATGGACGGCGTAGATAAACTACATACATCACTATGGCCCACAGAGCTCTCGGTAGGAGCTCTCGTCTCTAGCTCCGTGCGGTGGGTGTAATACCCAATCTGCGCCCAAAAAGAGCCCGCGAGGTTTTATTATCATTCTCGCGGGCTCTAGCCTTTCTCTACCCATCTCTCCCTCCCTCTCTCTTTCTCCATCTCATGCTACAGAAATCTGAAAAGGAGATGGTTTCTCCATACAGTGAAGAAAGAATATCATGCTAACAGAATCTGCCGAAGCTCGACCAGCAACTCCTCCTCCACTCTCCTTCTTACTTTGGTACTCTCTCTCTCTCTCTCTCTCTCTCTCTCTCTCTCTCTCTCTCTCTCTCTCTCTCTGTTTATTAATTTTTCTTTCGCCCATGGAGGATTTGGGGGTTTGTGGATCTTAGGAATTGGGGAGTTGTGGATTTTGGAAATTGGGGAATTGGGGATTTTAGGAACTGGAGGATATTGGGGACTTCATATTGAAGGAATTTGAGGAAATTAGGGATTCGTGATTTTCAGCTACCAAAATCTAATGTGGAATCTTGATCTAATGTGATTTGTTTCCTGGAAATAAATTCTTTACAGGTTACCAAATGATCCCTTAGGGGTCGATTAGATGCCTGTAGGTTTGGATCTTCAGAGGTTGCTCAGGTGGCAGATCCTCAGGCAAAAGTCTATGCAATTCCTAAGGTGTTTGGATTCCCCTTTCCTCCCATATAGTAAGGAGTTGTTTGAATAACCATATTGTGGGAAGAACGAATATGATGTTTTTATCAATGTGCTGGAAGGGATGGGTAGATTCAAATAACCTCTCAGCTCTCTAATCATCTTCTCAAGAAATCAATGGGCTGTGGCAAGCCTGATGCAATTGATAGTGGAGGTATTACAGGATCCCACACATCAGCGAATGTTTGGTTTACTGAATTGCAGGATTTTGTGAGTGGGGCCATGGTTCACTGGTCCAGGTCATTGATCTGATGGTCCCCAACATGATTGGGAGATCCTAGACCATTGATCTTTGGACTGTTTTATTTGTAGGCCACTGATTGAAGGGTTTGATTTTCAAATCCAGTAGATTTGTGAGGTGTCCTCATTGTCCATCTGATCAACATTCTGGAGCAACCAATGTTTGATCAATCTATTTCTTATTGGCAGGCATCGGTTCTGCAACTAGCTCCACACACACAACACCGACTTAAAGGGCTTGAAGCTAGAATCATGAAGTGCAATGGCTTACTCTTCTCAACTGATTCACTAGTAATATAAAATGGTCTATTTCTTTCATCTTTTTTAATGTCACCATCTATTTTGAATTTTTGATCCTCTTATGACATTGCAATTTTTATTTTCATTTTCTTGATATCTTCAATTCTTCAGGGATGTTTTGTTTTCTCATTCTTGCAATAACCACTGAAATGAGCCTGACATGTCGCGTGTGCCGTCTTAAACATTGTCATGATCAGTCAGACCAACCACCTCCATTGTCAGCTATCGACCACTCATTTGACAGTGATCATTTTCTCTATCTACTGTCAACCACCCACATCAAATTAACTGGTGCAAAAAGATTCATGTCACAATGCACACACCCAACTGAAAAAAAAAAAAGAAAAAAAAAAGAAAGAAAGACTGGCAAATGTCTTAATGGACATGGAATAAAAGGTGTATTTGAAGTATGGCTTTATCGGGTAACCAGAACCGACGTTACCTAAGAAGTAAATATAGAAAAGGTTCCTGAAAGGCTTTTCATTTGATTATTATATGTGCCACAATCTCTGTCAATTTACAGAAATTCAAGGGTTGCGTACTATTTTTTTGTCTTTGCCATGTAGTTCCACCCACAATCTGCAGACAATTTTGATTGGTTAAGTGGAATTAATATTAATATAAAGAAAGAAAGGAAGGAAGATAACAAGTCTGTTTGGAACTTTGGATCAACCCCAGAATGAGAACGTTGGGAAATGACTACATTTTCTTAGGTAGAGGCATTTGGAGCACTCCGAAAATTGTGGATGTTGGGATGCACTAAGCACTCACTGTCTGCAGAAATAACCACAACATGAATACAATAGTAATGGGTTTATTGTTGCATTCTCATTCCAAACTAGATGAATGGGTCTTCCTGTATTTCAAGGAATTCCAAACAGCACCTTAGTGCCTTGTTCCAAAAAAACACAGATTCAGATGGTTTTGAGTACCTGAAGTGTCCAGAAATTGAAACCGATGTAAGACATTGGATATCGCCAGACAGGTTTTGGGATGTCCTTTGGGAGCCTAAAGTACCCAGAAACCAGCATGAAAATTCCCTGATCCATGTGCAAAACACAAAATTATTGTCAGCCCATCTGATGTAGTTGGTGACTGTAGCTTAAACACAGAGAAACAAATATGGTGATATATACATGAGGCTGTTGAAGTTTAAGAAACTGTAGTCTTAGAATTTTTTTGAATGACTATAAAGGTATTTAAAATCAGTTTGTCATATAAATACCTCGAATCATAATCATAAAAGTTTTTTAAAATTTTAGTTGGTTGTCCAAATGATTCTTGAACTTTTATTGAAAATGATACTCTTGTCATTCAATATTCAAAACTTTTGCCCGTACTCCAGATTTTTTTATCCAGTAGCTCAATCAGGTCAATTGTAAGCTCACCAACTTCATAAAAGAATCAGACATTGGAAGGGAGTCAATCAAAGAGTTTCTTTAATTTTCTTTTTTCATCATAAATTGATACTGGGATTAAACCAGCCATTATATTCTCTGGCACATATATTTTTAACTGTGGAAAACAGTCTTAGAATCTCCATCGTTGGGGATGTAATTACCGTCTATGGGGATGTAATTACCGTCTATTTCTCTTTCACTTGTGAATTTATTTCTCTACCTAGTTTTAAAACTAATGAGTTCTTTGTACTCATTTCATTTAGCATCTCTTCGTATCATTAGATTTTGCCTCCATCAGCCCATGCAGTAACATCTACTGCATCAAAGTTTCTGCTGAAATGGTTGTTTCAGTATGAACATGAGCACAGACAATGGTCGGCCGCTATCTCTTTGGGACTGATATCAAGTTGTTTACATACAACGGATTCAAGACAAATTCCAAATCATCATCGGACTTCTTGAGGTACATACTGGTTCATGCATACATACAAATGCCAACATCATTGTCGTCATTATCATAGATATCACCCGACTGTGTATGGTCGCTTGGCTTGTTCTTAATGATACTACAGATTTTTCAAACCTTATACAGTGAGACAATTCAGCAAGCTTCACTTTTTCTCAAATTGAATTTGAAACCTTCAGTCTACAGAAGAGGAGGAAACCAAATTGTTGTAATTCTAATGATGTTTCCATAATATTCACAACAATGGAGAGGAAAAATCTCTAAGCATGTTAAATACAATTAGAGAATCCTATTGAAGAAGTTATATAAGCTAACTTTCCACATTCATTCCTTAGGAACCTTCAGCTATCAAATGTTGAGATTATATTACCAGATGTAAATGATCTTCTCTCATCTTAAAATCAAAGCTTATTATTTGATTCATGGGGATTGAACCAGGAGTACTTAAACCTTATTTGTTTTCGCAGCACATGAAGAACTATGATTTATTTCTAAAAAAGGTATATCCAAGTGGATGAACCATGACAACCTTCTTTTTGTGGAACATATATGCCATAAAACCATGGCTTATGAGTACGAGGTTTACTCCCAAGTCATCCATCAAGCTCTAGGCTTAAACATCACCATTGCATAGTTTTAGTTTTTATCTTGAATTTGATTATTTTTTTCATCTTTCATTCCCATTTTCTGTTAGCAAATTCCTATGCTTCGTGTTTGTGCCCCCAATTTGAACTTATTGTGATAAGATATATCACATGTTAAATCTTGTTGACCTCCTTTGCATGCGTCTTTTACAGCTTGTAGATGACAATGATTGGTATACGGATTCCATATTCCTTCTGGGACATTCATCATGACATCGACCTCACTTGTATATTTCCAGGTTAGACCACATAGCTCTATTACAAGTATTTAGTACGTTTCTTGAATGGCACGATAATTTTGTTATGTATTCCTATTCCTTGGCATGTTTACAAGTATTTTATGCTATTTTTTGTAATCCATCTTTGGGTAATGTATTAGGCAGGTAAGAAATATTCTTCTCTATATGATTGATATTCTTTAGTTAAAATATTAGAAAGAAGAAGTATTTCCATTACTTTTATCTCAGGTAAGTGTTGCAAAACCTCTAGGTTAAAAAGTTCATTTAATTTCTCTCTCTTTTTTTTTTCATCCCCCCAAGGGGTGGGGACCACTACTCATGATACCGGACAACCCATTTCACATGTGCAAATGCACAACAAAATGTTGCGCATTCCTCCAATGCATGGAAAGTGGACCAATCCAATCCTCATGTAGGCCACACCATGCATTGAGTTAGACCAATGGTTTCAAAGGTCTAGCTTGCTTGACAAAATGTCAGCCGACTGCTGCTCCCGATGGCGGAGTTCCAGTATTTTCCAACTATCAGAAATCTCCCATGCCACTCCCAATCAGCTTAGCAGATAGAATGCAGTAATTTTGGCATGTGGGTCTGGTATGGAATTATTGTGAGTAGGCGGCTCATGAGCACCTACAATGACTGGTATTCCAGAAACTTGAGGTTTGTACTGACACTTTAGTGGGGTTACATAGCTTGTGTAAATATAATTGTATTTTAGCAGTTTTATATCCTTGCATTATTTCCTGCAAGAATATGATACCACATATTAGTTCCATTACCCTCTTCCATTCCTTTACAGTCATTATACATGCCATGCATTTCCAAGTAACAAACAAGCAACAAAGTTCTAATAGACTTTTCTTTTTGTCATGCAGAAGACAGGAGCATCTGGCCAGAAGTTTCAGCTACATATTATCCTTTCCTCCATCTTCTACAAATGATCAATTTCCTGACATAAATGCAGTGTGGTTTAGGATATGATAAGGTATGTGCTAGAGAGTGGGTTTTACATTTGTCTCCAACAATGTATCATCTTCATTTTTTCTTTTTTTGAAGGATTGATGGACGAAGTCAGTGGCAGGATTGTAGGAGGGGAATTCAGGAAAAAGGCATCACTGGGTGTCATGGGCTTGTATTTGTTATATGAAATTCTGAAATTTGCCAAGCACAAATGTGTGTTCAATATAGCTCATTTAAGAGCCACATCCAGCCAGTGTTCGAGTTGTCGGTATCGCTACAAGTTTCGCTAGCCGGAGATAAAGATATAATATTGTTATCGCTGATAATCAAAAATGTAGGGAAAAAGGGGGAAACATGGAGAAAATCGTGGAATTTTTCAGTGAAACTTCAGGACATGCGTAAATACACATATTTACATATTCAGGAATAAAAAAATTGCAAAAAGAATGCATTAAATTAGAAGTTTCCATTTAATGGGGGCCAAAAGGCATTCGTTGTCGTAAGAAATCACTTAAATAGTAACCAAAATGAGTTTATATAATACAAATGTAAGCTTACAACAATTAAGACATGCAAAAGTAAACGAATTAAAAAAAAAATACACATTTCTGGCCATGAATTCAAAAAAAAAAGATAGGGTTCTCCCCTTTGAAAGTTTGGGGAATCATGGTCCATTCATGATAGGTAACTAGATTAATGGCTTGATTAAACCAACCGTACGATCTGGACACCACCATAGAAAATAATGGGGACAGTGACATCCACTGTTCAAAACTTCTTAGGGACCACAGTAGTTTCCGATGAAGCTGATATTTTTGTTTTCACTTCATCTATCTCTATGTTAACTTATGAATAGGATGAATCTCAAAAATACATCACTGTGGGCCCTATAAATGTTTCAATGGTGGGTGTGACGGCTCCCACGGTTTTCTGTGGTGGGTCCACTTGAAATTTCTCAGATCAAGACTTACGACGAGCTCACCAAGTGGAAGGACGGTTTGGATATAACTCATACCTCATTAGTCATGATGGGACCCACAAAACTTGGTGACGTCACACGGTGGTAATTAAATTACTACTGTTGAAAAATTCTTAAGGGTCATAGAAGTTTTAGATCAAGATTATATTTGTTTTTTCACTCCATCCAGGTGTTTGCGACCATATCAAAGGGTTGGATGTAAAATAAACAATACAGTGGGGCCTAGGAAGGTTTCAACGGTGGGTGTCCTTAGCATTGTTACTTCCTTGAGCTTTGGATACGGTTCATTTTTGGCAACATGTCTTAAAATGAAATCACAAAACGGATGGACGGGGAGGATTTCTCACAACATCACAGTGGGCCCCACCCCCACCTGAGTTTGCAGCGCGGGAACGGGAAAGGCTTTTGCAGGAAATGTGGGTCCCTGATCTATGCCCATCCACTGCGGAAACGGATTGGGTACTCCTCCTGCCACTAGCCAATGGTTGGTGGTTGGTGTTCTGTGGGCCCCACCACGAGGTATGTGTTTCATCCGTGCTGTCTATCTATTTTTATAGATCATTTTACGGTATGAGAAAAAAAATGAGGTATATTCCAATCTCAATTGGACCACATTACAGGAAGCAGTGTTGAATGAACTTTGACCATTAAAAACTTTTTGGAGGCAATAAAGGTTTTGGAACAACCTGATCTTTGTTTTTTCCCTTCATCTGGGTTTGTATGACCTAATTAACAGATTGGATGTCAAATAAACAGTACAGTGGGCCTTAGGAGGATTTAAATGGTGGATATCCAATCTCAACTGTTTTCCCGTGGTGTGGTCCACCTGAGTTTTTGATCTACCTCATTTTTTGGATCAAGCTCTAAAATGATATTTAAAAATTAATGGATAACATGGATACAACAGATGCATCATGGTGGGCCCACGAAGCACTGACCTGCACCGTCAAAGCGCCAAAGCACGCCCGATTGCATACTGAGTAACTCGGTACGCTAAGCGTACTGGGTAAACTCTGTGGGGTCCATCGTGATTTATGTATTTTATCCACTCCGTCCATCCATTTAAACAGATAATTTTAGGTCTTGAGCCTAAAAACAAAGTATATCCAAACCTCAAGTGGACCACACCCTAGGAAACAGTATGAATTGAACATCTACCGTTGAAAATTTCTTGGGGGCCACAGAAGTTTTAGATTAAACTTCTATTTGTGTTTTACCTTCATCCATGTCTGTGCGATCTTATGAACAAGTTGGATGAGAAATAAACATCATTGTGGCCCCTAGAAAGGTTTTAACGGTAGAAGTCATTATTCCAACTGTTTCCAATGGTATGGTCCACTTAATCTTTTGGTATGCTTAAATTTTGGTCTCAACCCCTAAAATAAGATGGAAAAACGGATGGACCGCATGGATCGACCAGATACATTCGTAGTGGGCCCAACAGAGTTTACTCAGTACAATAAGAGCGTACTGAGGAACTAAGTACGCAATCCGATTTCACGCCCGATCCCCAATTTCATTAAAACCCCGAAAATCCCTCTCCCCATCCAAAATTTTCAAAAATTTATCTCCTTCCCACCAATTTCTCAGGATTTTCAACCCGAAAATCCCTCTCCCTCATTCCAATTTTTTTTTTTTTTTAAAACCTGTATTTTCCAACAAGATCTCGGCCCGTAAGCCGATTCTTTTCTAGAAAAGTTGCTAGAGGAATTTTTGTCGGAAAAACAGATTTTTTTGGGGTTGAATCTTACCGGAAAGTTGTCGATCTACACTTAACAGTCAGGAATTCGCATTTTCAAATAGATCCGGGTGAAAAACAAGTATTTTTTGTGATTTTTGTTTTTGATTTCGACGATTTTATCGTCGACAACATTCCCCTTTTATCGATAAAGGTGGGTTGTTGGCTACAATTCCCACCTGTGGTTGGTGGGAATAGTGAAATATCGGTGACATTTCGAAAATATCGACAATCTGATATTATCGGCGAGATTATTGGCGATTCCTGGCACCGAAACGAATAAATGGGGTTTCGATATCACTGAGCTAGCGATACCGATATTATCGGCGACAATTCGATATTGTCGCCGATAATTTGAACACTACATCCAACATGGCATGATACATCTGATATCCAATCCATTCATCAGAATAGCAACAATATACTGATGTTGTAGCCCAGGATTCAGGGTGACCCACTGGCAAGGTGGGCTACACTTTGCAAAACAAATGCGTGGCTCTCAAAACTTGGTCTGAGGTTTTCCCTTTCGAATTTAATCAGATGCATGTGGGTTCACGTTCACTTACTGTTAGTGCATCTATGACTAGACACTAATGCAGGGACATTTTCACACCGGGCTTGAGTGGGGTAGCCCGTGGGATGTGGGGACACTCGAGGTGGGTGACCCATGTGATTTGAAGCCCACGGGGGAGGTCTTGTGTTCGAGACTCCTCACCGATGGTGATTTATGCACATTTCACACCGGGCTTGAGTGGGGTAGCCTATGAGATGCGGGGACACACTCGCGGTGGGTAGAGCTGTACACGAGTCGAGGTGAGCCGAGTATCGCCCTACTCGTACTCAGCTCTTAATGCTCGTGTCCTGCTCGTACTCGGCTCTACTCGGCCATCGAGCATGAATTCGCTGCTCGTGCTCTACTTGCCCGAATACCAGCGAGAACGAGTACCAGTCAGCTTTAATATGAGAAATTCAGATCTAAATTCACCCCACCACCTGCCGCATGTCAGCTTTAAAATCTAACGGCCATAGTCAAAAGGAATGGAATCCTCTAAAAACCCTTCCCAGGAAGAGCGTGCAACACCCGACCTGTTTGGGCCACTGTGATGTACATGTGAAATCCACTCCATGTATCGGTTGCATAACATCATTTCAAGACTTGGGTCCCAAAATCAGAAAGATTCAAACGTCAAGTGGACCACACTATAGAGAGCGGTGGGGATGGGGACACCCAACATAGAAACCTTCCTGGCGTGTACCGTGTTTTCTATAAGCCATCGAATCTGTTCATATGGTGAGCCCCACCCGGACGAAGATCCATACCAAATATCCACTTGATCCAATGGTCAGTCGAGACTGGTTGAATTAAAGTTTTTAGCCGTGATTTTACATTATTCCATGGTGTGGCCCACCACATTTTCAGATCAATCTTATTTTTGCATGGAGGTGAAGATGAGGTGTAGATGTGTAGTGGATGTTATAGTATGGAGAGTGAGTGGACAAAAACTTACTTTCTCCAAGTGGGAGTGGATCTGGTTTCTATGAAACCGGTATTATTATTAACAGCACGCTCCTGTCTGCAATTTGTACGAGTACAGACCATGTTTGAGTAATCCAGACCATTGATATTAGTCTAACTCAGGTAGATGACCTCTGCACCAAAAACTGCCCATCCTAATGGTCAATTAGGTGTCTAAGAAATAGACAATCGAGAAAGACGGACAATGTGTAGAAAAAAACCACTAGAAAAAAGATGGACACGAGTCGAGTACCAAGTAGAGTACCGAGTCGAGCACTACTTTGCTCGTACTCTACTCGAACTCATAACGAGTAGAAAAAAACCACTCGTACTCGGCTCAAACACCTGACGAGTAGAGTTGAGTCGAGTACTTGCGAGTTAAGTCAAGCGAGTACCTGAACTTTCTCTACTCGTGTACAGCTCTAGCGGTGGGCGGCCCGTGTGAGGCGGTACTCTTGTAATTTGGGGCCCACGAGGGGGGTTCGACTGAGGTCCTAACCCATGCAATGTGGGGCCTGGGCTATGTGATGAAGGGATTAATTCGCCATAATCTAACAGTTCGAGCTTTTAGAGCATATGGTTAATTGTCCTGCATCAGACACTGAAAATTCTGAATTGTTGACTTTCTAATTCCCAATGCACTGTAAAATGTATGGCCTGCTTCATGAATCCCTGTAACATCCAGTGTAAAATTCTACAGTCCATATCCCTTGTTGTTGTCTGTGGTTCCACATGGTCTTGAAGGTGGATAGAACTGTTGTATCTGCCCAACTGCTGCTATATATTTTGAGTGATTTCAACTTCCGCTGTTTTTTTTTTTTTTCTTGGATGAAAAGTTTTTATTTTTAGTTTTATTTTTTTACTATTTTCCATTGCTAATGCATTTAAAAGATAATTCCAAAGAACTATGGGTCCATTTTTGCATTGAAGGATGTTATTATTTAATAACACACTTACCTTGATTATACATACTGTATAATGAAGTAAATTCCAAAGAACTATGGGTCCATTTATGCAAATTGAAAACCTGTACATGCCATAGAAATTCTGTTTGAGCACTGTTAACTAGCTCCTTTTTTGTTACTGGATTGCTTTCTATGGTTGGCTGATTTATTTGGCAAACAGAACATTTAAACACCATAATTTCATCAAGGAATGCAAATGGAACTCGAACAAATGAGATGGAGAAGGGCCTAGCAGCACATGTGCTATCCTCGTACAGTTGTAAGAAAATGAGCAAAGGGCAGCTGGTGGTTGAACTAAAAATCAGGCCGGCCTGCTTTTCAGGTGAGTGACAAGCTTACATTGAATGTCAATCAATAGCTATTTTCTTTGCAAACTTTTCATTTTTGTGCTACAAATGTGGTGCAACCATTGTAATTGGAGTGTTTGCCATCTAGGTTGCAACTTAACAAATTTTGAATGTCTACAAATCTATGGTTGTCTCCATTTACAAAGGGGATGCAAGAAGGAGAAAGGTAATGATGGGCACAAGATTGCACACATCTCAGACATTCAGATTGGATGGCCGCCTGATTTTAAGCACCACTTCTTGCTCAACCTTATCAATAGGATGAGTTTCGATTTGAGTTTGTGAGTTTTAGAACTATGCCATGCATAGTTGTGTTTGTTTTATCATTTTTATTCAATTTTGTTTCAAAACAATGGATCCTTGAAAATTTTCTTGGAGCAAAATCGTTTTTAAAGTATGATAAATGTTAGCTAAGCTTGAAAACTAGTTATAGCATTTGACTGAGACACTAATTCCATTCTCCAGCCTAAAGATGATCATAGTAGTTACACCAGATTTTTTTTTTTGCCTTCATCACATCTACTAAGTCGTTCACAAGGACTTTTTGTTATTTTGGCAAGAATAACCATTAACCATGTTCACTGCACAAAAATTGGTCTAAGTGGAACAGTAGCCTGTGATCTAAACTGCTCATCTGGTGGGGCACTCACAATGAGCTGAGGTAGAAAAATCCCAGTGAACAGACAATCTTAACTGTCTGAATCATAGACCATGGAAAACCAAAAACAAAAAAAAGAAGGAAACAATCAGCATCAATTAGAAAAAAGCAAAAGAAGACGGGTAGGAATAGGATCATCCAATCCATGTGACTTTTGGACAGTGGTCGAGCCATAGTGCGACATACATCAACAAGTGGTCCAGCTCACCAGACGCATGACTGACAATCTAATTTTGCCAAGCGTGCTAAAAAAAATGTGAACTGAGCAAGGATCAAAATCCACTTAATGCCCATCTTAACTTAATCTATTTTATTGGGTACTAATTCTCAACTGCAAAGTACAACTGCAGTTATCAATATCCAAAAGAAAACTGTAAAGGAATGCCAAAAATCATAAATATAAAATCTCAATGATAAAAGCAACATCTCAGAGAACAGATGAAATGAGGAGAAAGTGAGTTTTTAGGTTGTAGAAGGGTGTCCTATTTCATGGGATTGCTACTTACTAGTTTTACTTCTTTTCCATTACTCTAACCACTATGTTATATGCAGGTACCTATGGTTTCCTATATATTTGTTGTATATGATTACTTGGAACTGAATGTGCAAGCCTTCATTACTAGCTGTAGTTGCTACATCCATCTAATTGATGGATGAATGGAATGGTTTATTTGAATGTAAAACTGTCATGATATGTTCGTGTGATGTGTGGACAGTCTCTGTAGTCATTTCACACCCTTTTATTGTACTTAATACTTTCTGCAAAATGCACTTATCCATAGTGCTTTCAACTTGATTTTGATATATTCTTTGGTGACGTCAAGATCTTATATATATGGCTTTTATCATCTATGCAAAACACACTTATACATAGTGCTTTCAAATTGATTTTGAAACCCAGCATTGTTTCAAGAAGAACCTTCATTCTGTTTCATGAACAGAGCATGGAAAACTACAAGTGATGAGCTTTTTTGTTGTATTAGAAAGAAAAATTGTTAGGAGATGTCTGAGCGAGGCACATGGCATAATTATAAGTCCTATCTCTCCATATGTCACATTAGTTATATATGAAAAGATCATCAACTATCTACCCTGTTTCAATCTAGAAAAGAAAAAGCAGTATTTGGTCTAGCTGGATGTATCTGACTAATAAATTGGAATTTTTTATTTAGTAAATGTTTTCTTGATGTACATGCACTGTAGTTCCATTGAATTCTCAACCCTATAATCATTCCGGTGATTATAATGCAAGAAATCGTTTGTTTCTGTTTAAAGTGGCTAGGAGATGTAAAAATGTGAATTTTCTTGTTCTGGAAATAAATAAGAAGGTAAATATTTCTTTTTTCTTTTTAATTGGTGAAAGCAACTTTCATGCTTTAACAAATTTCGATCTGGTGAAGCTTGTGAAAGGATGTCTAGATTTTGTTCAACAACTGGGCTTGAAGAATTTGTGAGTGCTCTTCTTTTAAGCATGGTTAATCTGGACCTTTTTACTAGATGTAATGTAGACTTCTCTATTACTTTTCTGTGTTTCCTTTCTTGTCTGGTACATTGTACTTTCATAAAAGATGCATGTTGATAACTTTTATTCTAGATGAATCTTACAAGACATGTGGATGCTTAGTCGCCAGCATCATCATCTAAGCGTTTTCCCAACTAATTGGGATTGGCTACACCAATAATATTATGTAATTCTACTCCATCAAGATCAGATCACAGTTTTAATGGAGTGTGTTATATAGTGTGTTGGTGGGCAGGGGAAGGGTATGTGTGAAATCGAGGTGTGTATTTGAGTGTTCTGTGTGTAAATGTAAATCAATGCAGCTGCTCCATGTGGGTTGTTGTTGCTACTTGGTTCAGGTAGTGGTTGCAGACGCCTCTGTTTGGACGGGTTTTAGCTGATGTTGGTTGGAATGGGAAAGCTGTTCCTGCTAAAGTTTGGAGTGTGATCAGCAGCTTATGGTTGCAGCTGCTTCGGTTGGATTTAGATGAATCTGGATTCGTATTTTTAGCTGCGGCTGCTCCTGGTTTTGCAGGACATATCTTCATCCTTCAACCTCATTATCGTTGTCTTGAAGACTATAATTTTGTTTGTGCCTCTGCCTGCAAGTTTTACAAGGCCATTATGTTGATTGGGAAGGAGGGCAGTAAGGGCTATTGGAAAGGCAATCTAGCACAGGTGATACACAATTTTAAATAGTGTCGTGGAACTGTTTGCCTGTGAATCTTACAAGTATTCAATTTGTTATGTCCGAACATATGATCGGTCTTTTCCATCTTGGGATATGGAATATTTTCACAGGAAAGGATGGGGAGAGCTCTGTTGTTGGGTGACTGGAAGTAGGGGCTTGAGCTGGTGACCCACCATCAAGTCCAATTTCATTCTTTTTCTTTTCTTTTCTTTCACTATATGATACTTTCTATTGTTGCTTGAATATACATTGCAGCCATTTTATTTTTATTTTTTTCCGGAAATTGTTCTCCCTGGTTCTTAGTATACCCTTGTTTGTACAATAGGGGCATTATATTCCTACCATTTACATTTGGAATTTGAATGTGAAAATTGTTATTTATTTATTTTTATTTTATTAAATAATGCAGAAGTAAGGTTGCATGCTCGGGGCTATCGATCAGGTGGGTTGCACGCACGTGCTTAAAGATGCACATGTTGCCTAACCATGATTGGAACGGATTTCTTCACACGTACACGCTAAGGCTACCCAGCACATCGATTGGTTACTGAGTAAACTGTGGGGCCATATGTGTTTTAATTATCCACGCCGTTCATCTGTTTTATCCGATCATTTTAGGGCATGTACTTAGAATTGAGGCATATCCAAAGCACAAGTGAACCACACCACTGAATATAGAACTTCTCGGAAAAGCCACTGGAGTTTGGGATCAAGATTATATATATATATGTGTGTGTGGAAACGGTTCTATGCGGTTGACCGCATGGGAACTTCCCATGAGGTCGAGCTGTGTGGGCCCCACCATGATGTGTGTTGAAAATCAACACCGTGCATTTGATGGGTCCCCGTTAAATTATACAATATCCCGAAAATCAACCATATACGGAACTCAGGTTGGCCATACCATCTAAAATCATGTGAAGAGTTGCGTAAAACATATAAAAGCACTTGGTGGGGCTGACCTGAAATTTGGATGCGTCTGCAACTTAGTCTGACTCCTCATCCAAGTGGGAGACACATAATGGTAACACCCCCCCCCCCCCCCCCCCCCCCCCAAACACACACACACACAAACGCGTGCGCGCACACACACACGGGAAAATGGTTCTATGCGGTCGAGCTCATGGGAACTTCTGTGGGCCTATCGTGATGCTTGTTGAACATCTACCGCATAAGTCAGATGCACCATTCCATGGTTGGCCTCGGGCTTAAAAATCAAGTCAATCGATGACTTTTATGGGCCATACCACATACAAAAGTTGAGAGGGGTTACCCTCCCATCGAAACATTCATAATCATTTGTTAGGCCCTCCGAGGTGTGGTTCACAAATCCAGCCCATCCATTATGTTTGTCCCACTTGGATGAGGGGTCAGACCAAGTTTTAAATGCATCCAAATTTTATGTGGCCCCCACTAAGTGATTTTATATGTTTTAGGCATGTCTTCACATGATTTTAGATGGATGGCCCACCTGAGTTCCGTATACGGTTGATTTTTGGGATATCCCATCATTTAAAGGGGACCCATCAAATGCATAGTGTTGACGTTTGACATGCATCACGGTGGGGCCTACACAGCTCGACCTCATGGGAAGTTCTCGTGATCTTGACCAGAGAGAGAGAGAGAGAGAGAGATGCTCACCTTTGCACCTATGCACATGCGTACTTTTGACCAGGTGTCATAAGCGTCTAATTCGAGCGGTCCATGATTTTCACCCTGATCTAAAATTCAGGCGGGCCATAGCAAAGAGAAATACAAATCAAGGAAGGAAACTGTTTTTATTTTTCATGGCCCACCAAAGTTTTGGATCAAAGTAAAAAATTGGGTCCAGGGGATTTCATGAGGTGCTCTTCACGTGGACCGTTCAAATTTTAGAGTCACATCACATACGATGTGTTCTTAAAAAAGTTTGCACAAGTTCAATGGGAACTGGTAGGTAGGTGAGCTTTCCACTATATATATATGGCAACTTCTCATGATGTTGAGTCGTGTGGGCCCCACCATGATGTACATGGAAAATCAACACTGTGTATTTGATTGGTCCCATTTTGGGTATAGGATATCCCAAAAATCAGCCATATACCGAACTCAGGTGGGCCATACCATCTAAAACCATGTCAAGACATGTCTAAAATAATTAATGCACTTGGTGAGGCCCAACTAGTTCTAGATGAGGCTGAAACATGGTCTGACCACTCATTTAAGTGACCCCTCATTCAAGTGGGAAACACACAATGGATGGTTGGATTTGTGAACCACATCTTGGTGGGCCTAATAAATAATTATGAGTGTTTTAATGGGAGGGTAACCTCTCTCAACTGTTGTATGTGGTGTGGCCCACTCAAGTTATGGATTGACTTGATTTTTAAGAACTTGGCCCACCATGGAATAATGCATCTGACTGATGGAGTAGATACTCGACACACATCACGGTGGGGTCCACACAGCTCAACCTTACGGTAAGTTGCCATAAGGTCTGTGTGTGTGGAGCCTCATGGGAAAGCTGTGTGGGCGCCACTTTGATGCATATTGAACATCTACCCCATCAGTCAGGTGCACCATTCCATGGTGGGCCTTGGGCTTAAAAATCAAGTCAATCCATGACTTGCGGGGCCACACCACATGCAAACGTTGAGAGGGGTTACCCTCCCGTTAAAAAAATTCATAATAATTTGTTGGGCCCATAGAAATGCGGTTCACAAAATCAGCCCATCCATTATGTGTCCCACTTGGATGATGGGTCAGACCAAGTTTCAGATGCATCCAAATTTTAGATGGGCCTTACCAAGTGATTTTGTATGTTTTAGGCATGTCTTCACATGATTTTAGATGGTATGACCCACTTGAATTCTGTATACAGCTGATTTTTGGAATATCCCATAATTTAAAGGGGGGCCATCAAATGCACGGTGTTGAATTTCGACATACATCATGGTGGGTCCCACACAGCTCGACCTCATGGGAAGTTCCCATCTCGACGCAAAGAGCTAGCCTTTTCCATATATATGGGAACTTCCCATGTGGTCGAGCTGTGTGGGACCCACCATGATATATGTAAAAAATCAACACCGTGCATATATATATATATAGAGAGAGAGAGAGAGAGAGGAATGCTCAACAGGTTACAAATTAACATCACTTTGGCCCTAGGATGGTTTCAAGGATGGTAGACATCATTATTTCCCTCTTCCTATGGTGTGATCCACTTGAACTTTGGATGGCTCAGGCCTTATAATGAGTTGGCAAAATGGATGGACACATAAATAAGAGTTTTTAGTAAGGTCCACTTGAGATGGACGGCTTCCGTTACTTCTCCTTGAGAGCAAGGTGTCCCGTATCGGTATCGGTTGACGTAACAGTGACCTCCAAAACCGATACAGATACGGGGGCGTAACGGTGATAAGGGGGCGTAACGGCCCGTAACGGCGCAAAATTTTTTTTTGCCAAAAAAAAAATGAAAAAATATGGATTAAATCCGGAATATTCTAAGCATTCCAAATATGTATTCATTTATAAATTGGAACATGTTTATGGTGGTGTAACGGTCCACTCTTTGCTGAGAAGTTGTATCGGACTGTCTGATGAATTTATGAACCAGATAACCTGAATTTGACTACAAAATTCATATATTTAATTTTCTAACTATCTACTATCAATGATAGATATATTAGAATGAATGTAAAATGAAAATATCTTACATTAGGTGTTTGCAATTATTTTTGAGGAATTTCTCGAACATACCTGTGCACGTGACTGTGATTCCTGTCTGTGATAGTGTAATTCCTGTCTATGACCTGTCATCCTCAAGTCAAGAATATTAAAAAAAATAATTAGTAGTGTCTGATATACTCCCCTGCAACTTGATTAAGGATTACTTGATTGGTTGTCAGGGGAGCTATTTTAAATACAAGTTCGGCAGTGTCAAGTGTGTACATGGCTTCTTGCAATAATACTGTTGTGAGCTGTCTGCTGCAAATACTTACCTTAACACAAATATATACTCACAATCACAAGTCACCACCAAAATGAAAATATGCTTTTTTGTGATTGCTCGACCTCCACATCATCGTCATCGTCACCATCAGGCTGAGGCTGTCCAATAGGTGTAGGCCATAATATCCAGTGCCAGAAAGAAATACTAGATCAACGAAACTAGAGGATGACTGATCCTGACTAGGCAACGACTCTGACCCGGAGTAAGGATATCCACCAGTGCCCGTCGAATAGCCATACTAGTGCCCATACTCAAGTTGTTAAGAATCTTGAGATTGAGAGTGGGTCTGCTGTGATGAGTAACTTGGATTTGGATCTGGATATCTATAATCATATGGATATTGATCGGGAGGGCTACTCCAACATGAATGTGATGGAACAGGCTCAGTATAACAATCATAATTCAATTCACTATAAGAATATCCATCATAATAACCAAGACCATGAGCTTGCTGATGTTCCGAACCTGTCGGACCCGGTGCACCACTAGATGTACCCACTTCCTGCTGGCTGTATCGTGACTCAGTACACTCATAAGTCCGACCTCGTGTACCATCTCGTCGCTGTTCATCGACATCGTGATCTGTAGACGGCTGTATAGGGCACTGAGTAACACCAGAACTGCCATCACCAGGGGCAGGGGGGTCATCGTCTTCATCCGACACGGTCACGCTACCATTGCTCGTACTCTTTTGTTGATCTTGAGCCGTATTTGTACGTGGCATAAACACTGCCCCTCTTATTGGGTCCAACACATCTGCACGACTCTCTTGTTGCGCTCTGCGTATTTTTGGGTCATCAATTTTCAATTCTTCACTATCCTCTTCAATTTGTTTTTCCCTTGTTTCCAACTAAGGTAGAAGTTGGTCATCCTCATCATAAATATTATCCAAGTTTATTGGACAATAGTCTCCGTCATCAGCAGCTGTAATGTTCCTATGATGTCGTCGCATTCTTAGTTTTATATTGTAGTGCATGAAGACAAGTCTATCTAATGTTCTAGTCAGCAATCTATTCCTATTCTTTGAATGAATGGGCGCAAAACAACTCCAATTCCTTTCGCAGCTAGAGGAAGATGTTGTCTGGCTCAAAACTTTTACTGCAATTTTTTGGAGAGCCTTCGTACTCTCTCCGAAATTAATCCACCATTCGGCTGGTTGCAATTTAGATACTGCATGCTGTGCAAGAGCATCTCCAAAGCTACCAAGGCGATTTCCAAATGTATCTAATTCATTTAATGCCTTTATTTGCAGATCTAAGTCAGGCTCTAATCTCTTTATCACATTTTTTAGTCCGACACGAACTTTATCATCCGCAACAAATGATTGGGCATATCTATACATAGGATTTAAGTAGTAACCTGCTGCACGAAGATCGTGATGGAGTTGTTTTGTCCATCTCTTATCGATCATCTTCCAATAAGTCTGCCAACTTCTACAATCACGTTGAATTGCAAACTTTGCTTTATCCATGGCATCATATAGGAAGCCCATGGTAGGTGCTTTATCTGATTCAACAAGACGGAGTACTCTCATTAATGGTTCCATCACCTTTATGATCGCCTTGACCTTCTTCCAATATTTGTTGTCCCGTATGGTGTTCGCAACTTCGACCGGTGTTCCTGATGTCTTCTTCCCATGTTTTGTATTGAGCCATTCTCGGGAAGCGAACATCTCACTCAACTCTTCCCTATGCTGGAATAAACTCTCTAATGCTATAAAGTTTGTTGCGAATCTATTCGCCGCAGGCCTCAACAACTCTCGTCTTTTCGTGAACTTTCTCATTATTGCAACTACTTGATTATGGTTGTAAATAAACGTCGTCACTTCCCTTGCCCTTTCGACCATTTCCTTAACATTCTTCTTCTTCCCAATATCTTCCAATATAAGATCAATACAATGGGCAGCACATGGTGACCAAAAAAGATATTTTTCTCTTATCCATCAACATATGTCCTGCAAGCTTACATGTTAATTCATTATCTGTCACAATCTGCACTATATTCTCCTCTCTAATCTCGTCCACAACTTTATCCATTAATCCATTAATATAAGTAGAATTTTTTGTTGCCTCTAAGGCATCAATTGACTTGTGGTATATAGTTTCTAAGTGGTAATATACCATGAAGTTGATCATGCTGTGTCTGGTTGGGCCAGTTCAACCATCACATTTGATTGTGCATCCTCTGGCTTGCCATACAGGTTTAAAAGTAGCCACGTATGCTTTCACATCCGCATACTCTGCATCTGTCCATTTCCCCCTAATCTCCTTATCCGTGGGAGCTTTTATTCCTTCACCTGCTTCTACTGCTGCATCAATTACCACCTGCCAATATGGAGAATTGGCTGCGTTAGGAGGTATGATGGCATGTATAAATAACTTTGCTGCTGCTCTACTTAATTTCTCAACGGAAGTTCTACTCCACATTTGTTTTATCTTCTTTTGTTTAGTTGATTCTTTCCTAAATAGGATTGGATCAATAGAGGGTCTTCTAGGCTCATTTACTTCTTCATCCAAACGTATATGGGCATCATGTGAAGATGTCTGTCGTCGGCTCCCAAACATACATCGTAACCCACCAAACCTACCCCCCACCCCCACCTGCAGAAGCAGTTGCACTTACAGTTGCACTCCCACTCCCACTCCCACTGCCACCCCCCCCACCCCCCCTCCCCTGTATCACGCACTGACCCATGCGTGCCAAACATGTGGCGACGTTCTTCCTCTTCATGAGCTAGACGCAAACTCTCTCTCCTAGCTATAGTAAGTTCTCGATTTGAATCTTCGTCAGAATCAATAATATCTTCATCACGAATGCCCATATATTCAGGACCAAACACTTCCTGTCGAGCTGCAACCAAAATATCATCTTTCTTCTTTTGTACAGCAGCACGTTTACCCTTCGACTCATCCAGACTAGCTTGCATTAAAAGCATTATTTCTTTCGGTACTCTACTACATGGCGTAACTTGACCCTTTCGATATGCCAAATGTTATTTGAGACGAGTAATTCCACCAGTCACTAGTCTATCACAATACTTGCACTTCATTTGGTGTCTAGTACCACCAACCCTCTCACAATGTTGCCATCCAATATCATCACTTACTTGTTGTTGGCCAGACCCAAACATTTCTTTAGGTTTAGGTAGACACTAGATAATTAGATATGAGTATGAGTGTATGACCTATGTTAATAAATATGATTTTATATTCTAACTAAACCCTAAGAAGCTCCAAGGCAAAACCTGTCCAATATAAGCAAATAAAAACATAAAGTCACTAATTCGAAAATAGAAAAAAATTATAAAATGACACCCCAAATCTGTAAAATACACATTAACATGTTCTACTATGATTAACACATCACATGGCATGATTAAAACAGTAAAACAATCATTAAAATTTTTTTTTTAAATTTTTAAAAAAAGGGCCATAATTAATGCGTAAATAGAAAAAAATATTAAAAAATTATAAAATGGCATCCCAAATCTATAAAATGTACGTTAACATATTCTACTATGATTAACACATCATATGGCATGATTAAAATAGCAATACAACTATTAAAAATTGATTTTTCGAATTTTAAATAAAAGGGGCAAAATTCATGCGTAAATAGAAAAAAATATTTAAAAAATATAAAATGGCACCCCAAATCTGTAAAATGTACATTAACATATTCTACTATGATTAACACATCATATGGAATGATTAAAACAGCAAAACAATCATTAAAAATTGATTTTTTGAATTAAAAAAAAAAGGTGCAAAATTCATGCATAAATAGAAAAAAATATTTAAAAAATATAAAATGGTACCCTAAATATGTAAAATACATATTAACATGTTCTACTATGATTAACACATCATATGGCATGATTAAAACAGCAAAACAATCATTAAAAATTGATTTTTTGAATTTTAAAAAAAAGGGGCAAAATTCATGCGTAAATAGAAAAAAATATTTAAAAAATATAAAATGGCACCCCAAATCTGTAAAATGCACATTAACATGTTCTACTATGATTAACACATCATATGACATGATTAAAACAGCAAAACAACCATTAAAAATTGATTTTTTGAATTTTTTTAAAAAAGGGGCAAAATTCATGCGTAAATAGAAAAAAATATTTAAAAAATATAAAATGGCACCCCAAATCTGTAAAATGCACATTAACATGTTCTAATATGATTAATACATCATATGACATAATTAAAACAACAAAACAACTATTAAAAATTGATTTTTCGAATTTAAAAAAAAGGGTCAAAATTCATGCGTAAATAGAAAAAAATATTAAAAAAAATATTAAATGGCACCTAAAATCTGTAAAATGCATATTAACATGTTCTATTATGATTAACACATCATATGAGATGATTAAAACAACAAAATATATTAAAAAAAGTATAAATACCTATTTTTGACAAATTTATGAAAAATGGCCCACCAAGCTTTGATTCAACAAAATCCGCAATATAGTGTGTTTTTTCCTCAAATATCCAGCCAAGGTTGGTTGAAATTAGTAGTAGAAGGAGTGAGAAACAGTTTAGAAGCAAGAAGTTTTAAAAAAACATCAAAAACGGATCTTAAAATGTAAAAAAAATGACCATTTTATGACAAAAAATCATATCGGCCGATACGACCCCGAAACAGGTAACGGTTCGCACCGTTACCGTTACGTATCGGCCGATACGACCGATACGTAACCGATTTGGCATACCTTGCTTGAGAGCGTGACTATGCCACAGTGACGGTGGGCATGTGAAACCAACCCTAAGTTTGTCCATCGGGCAGTGTGTGCATTTTATAGAACCTGTTTTGCCTGATAACGCGTGAACTCTTTTTTTTTTTTTCTTTTGGGTTAACTTGTTAGTACACACCCATGTCACTACACACTCCATGTTAGCCACCCCCACTAGGGATCGATACCAAGACCTCAAGTGTTGAAACGAGGTATCTCCACTCAGTCTGCCAGTTAACTTAAGAGGTTTTCCGTGCAATTTTATATGGTACACATTGATGTAGCGAAACTGAGTCTTATATGGCTGATCCTTCGTATGTACAGTGAACAAGTGTTCACCCGATGGACGGGGTGGATTTCAATATACAATATGGTGGACCCCAAAGTGCGAACATGGGGGTGTCCACCTGATGGACGGGGTGGATTTCAATATACAATATGGTGGACCCCAAAGTGCTTGGGCGTCGTACGCGCGTAGATGATTCTGTCCATTCACTCGCAGATTGGCAGTGCTGGAGCATGGACGAGGAGTCTCAACTCTCGGCCCTAGATGGAACCTCCGTGCTCGCAGACGGGACTTGCTTGTAAACTGGAGTGCTCTCACGGCCCCACTGTGTCATTTGTGTTATATCCACTCCGTCTGTCTCCTTCATGGGCTTATTTTAATGCAAACGAGGAATATTTAAGAAAGAAGGTCATATCGCAGAAAAGCGATGAGGCTGGAAATATGATTGTTGAAACTTTCTTGAGTAACTCACTGCGCTTGGCGTACCGAGTAAGCTCACTGCGGAAGCGATTAGCGTATGAGTAACTCACTAAGCTTAGACGTCCACCATGATCAATGTATTTTATCTAATCCATACATCCATTTTACCAGATAATTTTATGACTTGAGACGAAAAATACGCATGCATATCCAATGTTCAGATGGACCACACTAGAGGAGACAGTTGAATTGAACATCCACCGTTGAAAAATTCTTAGGGGTCACTGAAGTTTTTGTATTAAGATTATATTCGTTTTTTCTGATCATTTATGTCTGTATGATCTTATAAACAGGTTGGATGACAAATAAACATTACAGTGGGGCCTAGAAAGGTTTCATCGGTGGAAATCATTATCCCCACTTTTTACAGTGGCATGATCCACTTATCTTTTGATATTCTTCAATTTTGCGCTCAACCGCTTAAATTAGATGAAAAAAAAAATGGATGGACGGAGTGGATAGACCACATACATTCAAGGTGGGCCCAACTGAGTTCCCTCAGTACGATTAGAGCGTACTGAGTAACTCAATACCTACTGTTTGCGTGGTGTGGCGCACTTGAGTTTTGCGTCTCCCTCGTGTTTGGGTTCATCTCTTGAAATCAGCTGGGGACATGGATGGACGGAGTGCATCCAACACAAACATGACGGTGGGCCCCATGGAGCTTTAGGTTACTGGCAAGTCGCTTCCTGTGCGCTCGTCTGATTGGCACAAATCCGGAAGAACCCAAGCAAGTGCCGAAAAGATGGATGGCTTCTGTTGCTTTTCCTTGAGAGCTTCGCGTAAGGCGCACGTGACAGGGAATGGCGAGGAAGGGGGGAACGTCCTTAAGATGCGTTTTGAGGAAGATCAGAGGTCAGCATTTCTTTTTTCTTTTCTTCTTATTCTTTGCGAAATCTATGAATGGGCAATCGATAGATATAGATAGAGTGGTAGGGACGTAGCAATGCACGAGAAACCGCCTGCAACGTGTTCGACATTTTGCCCAAACCAGAGGACTTTGTTCCACTGTAGCATCAACGAATTCAGTTCTAGGAGGAGGCAATTGGCATCTTGAGATTTGTGGTTGTCACTATTCGCAATCGGATTCTAAAGTAAGTTTTCGAACTACTTTCCTTGTAACCGTTCCTTTGATTTTTCCTATAATTCAATTAGAGGCCCCTTAATCACTTTTGAATGTGTGTTTGTTTGTGACACCTTGACAAACAATGGATTCAGTAGACGTCGCTGCTTTCCAAAAGGTAGAGGCTTTGTAGTGAGAGGAATGCTTGACAAACAAGTCGCCCTCATAAGTAGTGTACTTAGAGGCGATCAACTCCTTCCAAAGCCTACCCGTCTCGGCTCCAAACCTCCGAATTCATTTTCCAAGCAAATCAGTGTTCATGTCTCTTAAAGGATTAATGCCAACACCCCCCTTCTTAAATGGTTCGAAGACCTCTTCCCATCCGAGAAGATGGAACTTCTTTCCTTCACTAGCCCCTTTCCACAGAAACTCCTGTCTCAGTTTTTCGAGCCTATTCACCACTATTCACCACTACTTTGGGACATTTGAATAGAGACATAAAATACACAGACATTGGCCATAGCCGCCTTAATAAGAGTTAGTCGGCCCCCCAAGGAAAGGAAGTGACGCTTCCAGGAGGCTAACTTCCTCTCAATCATCTCGATCACTCTTTTCCCACAAATGTTTGGGTGGCTTCCTGATACATACCACTTTCAATGCATTACATTTAACAAAGCTCAAGCATTGGACATTTTGGAGCGGTGCAATCAATCCCATCCAGATACTTCTCAGCTTCGGTAGACCCTCAAGATGCATAGTTTTGAGTTTCGGAAGCATATTTTCCTGTCGCGACCCTACTGTTGCACCCATAAGCACATACTCCATTTTTCCACAGTTATACACCTCTAGGTTGGTTAGATTTTGCAAACATTGCAATAAACTGGATGTGAATACATTGTTCATCTTGTCGCATTCCACCACTTTGACGTACCTTAGATTTTGAAACGTTCTTTCTGGAAGAGATTCGTCATCAAAGACAATCTGCTCTAGCTTTTGAAGAAAATGGAGCTCAAATGTTGCAAATTTTGTAACATATTCTCCGTGGTGCCCTCTCCATCTAGCACGTATTCCATCTCTAGGCATTTATAGATTTCAAGATATTCTAAACTTTCAAAACTGACCGCCACTGTCTTTTCTGTATCTAGTCCAGAGATTGTTGTTAGGCCCTTACGATAATATAGCTGTGGGAAGGTTGTTCTTGGGAACAAAATCTTAGCCCATTGAGGTACGGACTTGTGACCATCAATGATCATCATTCGACGGTGACTTCTCAAGTCATCAAAGACATTAGAATCATACTCTAACTGATCTATTCGGAAGCAAAACCTCTCCAATTTTCCCCAAGATTTAGATATGATATCTTGCTGAAAACTGCCTGCTTCTACTATGTCAAGGCACAAACAACTCAGCTGTCTCAAAGATGCGACTTCGGCTAAAGAAGCATTGCTTTTGCCCCACCTTCTTGTCCCTGCAGCTTCCCACCCTGTAAAGCTTAAGACCATCTTTAGTTCTTCCAGACGAGTCAGCTTCGTTATTACATTTGCTGGCAGAATTTTAAGGCTCGGATTGAAGGATAGGTCCAAACGCCTTAAATTGGCCAATTCACCTATTCCAGCTGGCAATTCGCTGATTGCGCTTCGTGAAAGATAAAGAGATTCAAGTCCTTTCAGTGACCTGAGTGGTGACAAACCTTTTATTTCCAAATGCAAGCATCCTTGTAGGCAAAGTTCCCGTAGATTCAACAAATATGACATTGATGATGGCAGTCGCGTGATAAAAGTTCTACCAAGGTCCAAAACACGAAGTGATTTTGCACCTCCAAAGAACCGATCTGGTATTTTGCTAAAATTGTCATTTTCCTGCATCATCAACGTTAACAGTTCAGGACATTCCAACCTCTCAGGTAGCATTTCGATCTCGTTTTGTATCATTGAAATCTTCTTGTATTCTTCCCACCGGTCCACTTTTGGCCATTCTTTCAATGCCAATCCCACTCTGACAAAGAATTTATAGGAATCATCATTAGACACAATTGAAATGGCCATGTCTCGAACTATGTCGTGCATCATTACATACCCTTCTTTGTCACAATCTAATGACAAGCATGCAGCTTTGATTTTTTCAACCAATGTATGTCCCTTGTTCAGAACTTCCTCCAATGTTTCAACATCCTCTAGAAACCCTTCACCCATCCAACATCTAATCATTTGATCTGCATCAATTTCGTAGTCTTCTGGAAACAGACTACAAAACAAGAAGCACAACTTTAACTCCTCAGTTTGCAAATGATCGTAGCTTAATTTTAGGGATCGATACACCTCTTGCTCCATGCCTCTGATGTTCTTAGGGGCGGACTTCTTCAATTCCGACAATGCATGATTCCACACTCTGAAGCTCTTCTCATCATTCAACGCCCTTCCAGCTGTCACAATTGCCAATGGCAGACCACGACATTCATTAGCAACCTTCTCTGCCACAGTATGCAATGTAGGATAATCAACAACCTTGCCTGCTTTCGCTTTAAACAATTTCCACGACTCGTCTTTGGAGAGCAGTTCCACCCTGATCTTGAAGTCGGCCTCCATTTTTTTGCAAACATCTTCACTCCGTGAAGTGAATATGATCTTAAAAGCTTTGTGGTGCTCACTAGAAGGAATACCCACATTGGCCTGCTCGATTCTAGCCCATAGATCGTCAAAGATGATGAGGAACTTCTCCTCTTCCATCAGTCTCTTCATGAGTTGAGTCGCTTTACGAGATACGCTTTCGTCCTTGAGATCCAGGCCCAATCGCTTTGCAATGTCATTTTGGACCCTTTTCAGGTCCACTTCCTTGGACACTGCCACCATTATGACTCTACTGAAATTTAGTGTCCCTTTTAGATGGTTGTTCACATTTCTCACGAGGGTAGTTTTTCCTACTCCCCGCATGCCATATATGCCAATAACCCTGATTTTTTCATCATTTAAAGCATCGAGAATTCTCTTCATAGATAATTTGGCTGATTCTGGACCCTTGATTGGCGGGGCATGGTAAATGTCTACAATTGAACAGGGTGGGGCCATGGTCACCTTTTCAAAACCCCTTTACCATAGTAACTAACAATAGCATATAACTTCAATTTTTCTTTCTTGCTTAACTCATAACGCCAATTCCAATTTGGACACCACCCCTTCAGCCATCTCTTGTTTACTCCTGCCTCCTCCTCTAACATCTTTGCATCTTCTTCCATGCTATCTGCTCTTGCTAGCCACCCTCGAACTTCTTCAATGGTCACTTCACCATTTGCTTGACCTACGACCACTCGTTTTTCAATGTCTGTTTTCCTTATCGCTAGCTCATTTGCATGGCTCCTCAAACCCGCAATATTGCTCTTGAAATCTATAAGATAGCCCATGTGATGTTGAAGAGGAACCCACAGGCAATTCGTGATTCCCATGCATGCTGAAACTGCCAAGTCTTTCATTACATCCAGGGCCACCTATTTTGACAAAGAGACACCGTAAGCAATGCAGGAGGAATACCAAACAAACACCAACAACATTGAATCAGAGTTTAAGAAAAAACAGGCTGAGTTGACTCGCCTGGGTTGGCCTTAAACAGCCCAGAAATTTGAATCACACTTTGAAAAGCTTGTGACACAGTCATTAAAAAAATAAAAAATCATTGACTTTAAGCTGCTTTCCTTTTTATTTTGAAATATAAATATGTAAAAGCTATGCTATTTCTTTCTTTCTTTTCCCTCAAGTTATCAGAACCTTGTTTGTACATGTGTCCCACACATACAATAACCAAACTAATCACTAAGCAAACCTTGAAAGGAGGACTGTTGAGGAAAGCAAATGAATAGTTAAAAACAAGTCAAACCAAAATTAAATTGGTGCATTTTTTTCTCAAAATAAAATTTTAAAAAAATGATGCTGACGTTTGAGGTTTTCTGATTAGTGTGATTTTAGCCTATGGCCCATCCAAGGTCATCTGGAATCAGGTTGGACCTTACATGTGTGTTACGTGTCAAAGATAGTGGTCTGAAAACTTAGGGAAAAAGATGACAAACGAATTATGTTTTTTCAATATATAATGCAATGTGACAGATAGACTGGTCCTCTAGGCTTTGTTTGTGCCAAGGATTGTAGTCTAAGCATTCCAAATGGTGAGTTTGTATGCACCATCAAAGTGAATTTCAATTATTAGTTTGATAGAGGGAAAAATCAAATTGCAATTTCTTTTCTTATCATTCATATCAAGGTTCTTGGCTCCAAAAGTCTGATTACTTTACCTTCAAGTTGAATTTGGAAGAAACGTAACTGCAAATTGAGGGCTACTTCTCTATGAATACTAAGCCGTCTTTGCTTATATAAGCCCATTTAGATACATGGTAAGCAACACTTTTCATTAATAATATTAATTTTATTTCTCTCTCTCTCTAGATTTTCTCTCCTTGTGGATTCAAGGGCTATTGCGGGGAAGAAGACGATGATCTCCTCTTTTATTTACACACCCATTCTGTTAGATTACTAACCACGATCCATTGTAGTAAAATCATACCTATATATTGCTAGGATCCTCCATGGGGCTATCGTTGATGCGTACCCCTCCATTTATTGGATGGTTAAATAGTATGAGATTAAAAATGGTTTTTTAGGGATCAACAATAAAAGGTGGGTCCCGGTGGATGGTACAATTTGTCGATTTGTTGATATTGGAGATGAATGGTATGGTTGGGTTGATATTTAAGATCAACGGTCCAACTAGGTTGATGTTGAAGATAAATGGTTAAAATTGTCTGATATCAAAGATGACTAATCTGATTGGGTCAAAATTGAAGATAAATGGCCCATTTAGGTTGATATTAATAATCAACGAAATGATTGGGCCAGTATTGAAGATGAACGGGTTGATTAGATTGATGTCAAAATCAAATGGTCCGATATGAATGCTATAGAGCATCAATGGTGCTTGGATCAATTTGAAGATTAACAGTCTTACTAGGTGAAGTAGGTGATGAGTAGTTTGATTGGGTTGATCTTGAATACCCAAGGTTAAAATGGACCAATATTAAAGTTGAATGGTTATCTTTGGCTGAAATAGAAGATGAATGGTCCAATTGGGACATTGTTAATGATCAACAACCTGATTAGGCCGATAATGAAGATGGGCAGTCTGATTGGATCAGTTGATTGTTCTTATTCTAACAAGATTTAAGATCACTAGTCAAGTTAGGTAAAAAATGGAGTTAAATGGTCCAATTGTACCAATATCGAAGATTAATGGTCCAATTAGGATGGAATTGTAGATGAATTGCTTGATTCAACCTATCTATTAATATTCAATCTGATTTAACCTAGTTATTAATATTCTATCTTGGCCCAATTGAACCATTTATCTCCAATTTTGTCCCAATCAAACAATTGTACTTTAATATCATTACAATCTAACCGTCAATCTTTATTATTTGCTCAATCATACTATCGAAATGAGTATCTTTAACATTCGCTCAATCATACTATCGATATGTATACAGCTCGGTTAGACCATTTGTATCCTAGTTGGGACCAAACAAACTGGACGCTTCTAGTTTGTTGATGTTTAATTTTGGTTTAGTGAGGCAATTGATCTTTAATATCATTCACATAAGAGCTATAGGCTTTAGTATCACTCTAATCAGTCCATTCATCTTTGGTATTAACCCAAGTAGATTGTTGATCATAACATCCCCAATCAAACCGTTCAACTCCAAATATAGTCTAATCATACCATTCATCTTTGATATCAGTCAAATCAAACCATTCATCTTTGATATCAGTGAAATCATACCATTGACCTTTAATCTACAACCAATTAGACAGTTGATCTTCAATATCGAACCAATCGTACCATTACTTTCAATTTTGGTCAATTTAGATGTCCAAATTGTTAGCATTCCAATCATACCGTTGATCTTTAATATCCACCCAACTGGATTGTTGATCATCAATATCGGCCCAATTGGATTGTTCATCTCCAATTCTGGCTCAACCAGACTATTCATCTTTGATATTTGTCCAATCATACCATTGATCCTCAATATCTGCCCTATGGAACCATTGGCCTTCAATATTAGTCACACCTTTCATCTCCAAATTCTAGCCAAATTAGCCCACTCATCTGATATTAGTCAAATCATATGTTGATATTCACAAATCATACCATTGATCTTCAGTACCAATCATCTTTAATTTTGGTCGAATTTGATAGCTCATCTTTTATAATTGACCAATCATACTATTATCTTCAATATCAGCTCAATCAGACCATTAGTCAATGATCTCATGTTGATAGAACTCTTCCTCTTCAATTTTGGCCCAATCAGATAGCTTATCTTTGATATCAGTTCAAATGATAATGTTGACCTTTAAAATGAGTCCAGTTAGACCGTTCATTTTCGTTCAACCAATTATACAATTCATCTCCAATTTTAGCTAAATCTGACAGTTAATCATTGATACTTGTAGAGTCAGAGTGTTTGTTTTTAACATTACTTAATTAGACCATTCATCTTCAACAATGGTCTAGTTGGGCCCTTGATCTTCAATATAGGCCAAATCAGACCATTCATCTCTAACTTTGGCTCAATCAGGTTGTTGATCTAGATTTCAGTGTAACAAGACCCTCTTTTTTTTTTTTTTTTTTTCAATATTTGCCAAACCAACTGTTCATCTTTGATATCATTGTAATTGGATTTAATCTTGTGGTTGATCTTCAATATCCATCTAATTGAACAGTTGATCTCCAATATCAACCTGACTAGACCATTCATCTGTAATTCCAGTCCTCTCGGAGCTAGTTGCTTAAGGATTGTGCCCCAACTTATTTCTGATGGCCCAACTGAACTGTTCGTCTTTGATAGTGCCCCATTCGGATTATTGAACTTTAATGTTGCCTCAATTGGACCATTCATCTTCAATTTTGAAAAATAAGACCGTTCATCTTTGACAACGTTGTCAAATGCGATCACATAGTATGTATCCTATTGCATATTCTTAAATACGAGTACTATGTGATTGTATATGCGAGCATGCGATTGCATAGTGCCAACGGTCAAAAATATGACCATTGGGACTTTTTTTTTTTTTTTTTTGATTTCAGTCACTTTTTCTATAAATAGGCACTCAAATTCCTCCATTTTCACTATTCTCTTCTCTAAAGCTTACAATCTCTCACTTTTTTCTCTTTTACTCTCTCTTAATCTAACCTCTCTACAAGACTACAACTCTTTTGAGTTCCAAGACTTCAAGTTTCTCTATTACATTTACTTTTCATTTCCTATCCAAGATCAAGATTTAAGAATATCATCTAAGTTCGAACTTTGAATTTGAAGTTTAAAGTTGAAGTATTCAAAGATCAAGATTCAAGAATACCATCATTCGAGATCATTTTATTTGTTTTTCGGTTCTTCCTATTTCTTTTATAGTTTTAGTTCTCATTCATTCATTCAATTCATTTAGTAATATTCATTTATTGTTATTCTTTTCCTTTTATTTGTCATTCATTCGTTGATTCATCCTCATCTCTCTCTCTCTCTCTCTCTCTCTCTCTCTCTCTCTCTCTTACATTCTTTCATTCATTCTCCCTTTTTCTCACTCATTCTAAGACTTGGATTATTTTTTGTAATATCTCACATTCTCTCATAAATTATAATATCTCACTCACTTATTCTCATATAATCTCACTTTCTCATTCTTAGACCTAGATTCATCATTCATTCTTATTTATTTTTCTCTCATAGTTTCATGCTCCATTCATTCTTTTTTTTTACTTACTTTCTCTTTCAACTTCTTTTTTTTTTTTTTTTCAAGACTCAAGAGAGGAGTCAAGTGAACTTACAACTTGTAAATTAACTTATAAGAACAAGCTACAAGTGTACAAGCAAACCTACAACTACAAGTTATAAGTTAGAATGTACAAACGTAAAAGTACAACTATACAAGAACAACACAAATATAAGATTCAAGATTCAAGAAGATTAGAACTTAAGTCTTCTCTCTCTCTCTCTCACGTGTGTGACTAAGAGTATTTTACTCTCTCTCTCTCTCTCTCTCTCTCTCTCTCTCTCTGTAGTCTCTATAAGTGTAAGCATGTAACTCTCTAACCTCTACAAGTGTTAAGTGTGTAACTCTCTCTAGTATCTACAAATGTAAGTGTGCAAGTCTCTCTAGTCTTTATAGTTATAACTCTCGAGCCTTTACAAGTGTACAAGATCATGCATTCTTCTTCCAAATCTTCCTCGTTGAAACCCAAATCGAATGACCTAGGTTAGAAGTACATGCACTATTGTATTGTGTGTGATATGTGGGTTTATAAGTACCGGTGACATTACACTACACAAGCAAAAACCTTACACATATGCCAGGATCAAATGCAAGAGTATGTCCAACATTACTTCAAAATTCAAAAGAAAATCATAGAGTACATGGATAAACTATAAAAAAAGAAAACACGATAGTGCCATACTTCGAGAAGAGTATATGAGAATATCAATATTGTTGATATGGTTGAACCCCCCCGATCAGGCGATCTATACCACCGGCCGCCAAAAGAGCTTGTGGGCATAGGCCTATGATAGGTGGTGTAGGCTACATCCTGAGGATGTGGTCGACCAAATGGGTAGTTGCAAATGATTGCACAAACCACTTTGGAAAACTGACATAAACAAAAAAGATAAAGATAAAAGAAAAACTACAATTCATTATATCGCTAAGTAGTTATACCAAGATGGTGTTACTTTTAACATTGTTAAGTTAAAAAGTTTCAAGGTTATGGTGGAAGCAATTAGTCAATTTGGATCTGAGCTCAAGCCTCCTTTACATCTTGAAGGAAATATACTTAAAAAATGACTTTGATTTTACTAGAAGCTTCATAGTGGAATATAAAGAAGCATGGAAAACATATGATTGTACTCTTCTGGTCAATGGATGAAGCGATAAATTTGATCGAACTCTAATAAATTTTCTAGTGAATTTGTCTGAATGGGATAATGTTTCTAGAGTTCATGGATGCATTAGTTTATTTCCACATAGCCGACTATTTGTTCAAATTATTAGATAGTGTGGTTGAGGTAGTAAGAGAGGAATGCATTGTCCAAGTTATCATAGACAACACAACCTTATATATAGCCGTTAGTTGCGTTCTTATGGAGAAGTGGCACTGTTTATTTTGAACCCTTCTGTGGCACATTGTATAGATCTAATGTATATATCAAATGGGACTTTTTATGGAGAAGAGGCACCATTTATTTTGGACCCATCGTGTGATACATTGTATGGATCTAATGTTCATAGATATAGGTAGATTGTACATTAAAGTGATCACTAGAGTTAGAAGAATTATGGTGTGTATATATAAACATATCATTCTTCTTCATTAAATGAGAAAAACACATTAGGTATAACTTGCTTTGCCCAACTATCACCCAATTTGCAATAACCTTCTTAACATTACAAATGTTGTATGTCAACTAACTGGAATGATGGGCCTTGGTAAAAGAGAGGTTGTCCTAAGCGAAGTTAATTCAACAAACCATCCTTTCATAATCTTTTTGGACACAAGTGCTAACTTGACTAAAATCATTGGAACCCTTAGTGACCGTTTTATGATTGATAGCCGAAGATGAGAAGCCACGAATGGGTTACATCTATTATGCGATGGAGAGAGCTAGAAACAAAATTATGGATCACTTTAACTATAATGAATGATTATAGGCTCATTTTAGATATTATAAATAAGAGATGAGACAACCAAATGTCATCTCCATTTTTTTCAGTTGCCTGTACCTTTAATCCGACCATATTCTTTAGTTTTGTCAATTGGACAAAGGTAGAAGTGATCCATAATTTTGTTGAGGGGGAGCAGTAGCATTCAAAGGCAGGTGGTAGATGCGATTGAGGAGATAGAAGAAGAAGATGATCAAGATCAATCATTAGATGTAAATGGAGTACTAGTGGGAACCGATAATGAAGGAACAGAAGAGGATGAAGTATACATCCAAGAAGGATACGACTCTGATAATGATGATAACAGTAATCAGATGCCACAATAGCAACAATCAATGTATATAGTATTATTATATTAGTGTCCTATGTTAGCGTGTTTATTTATTTATATTTTGTAAGTTGTGCTCGTTTTTTGTAAATTGTATTTGTATTATTATATTAGTGTCCTATGTTAGCGTGTTTATTTATTTATATTTTGTAAGTTGTGCTTGTTTTTGTAAATTGTATTTGTACATTAAGTTGTAAGTTGTTTAAGTTATCTACTTATCAATAAAATTTCTATGAATTTTTTAATAATTAATTCTCTCTTAATGTTGCTTGTTGATTATTTTGTTAAAATTTATGTAAACATAATATAGTAAGTAATTAAATATATAATGTGCATTACATATCTGATTACGTATGCAATTACATATGCGATTTGACAACATTGATCTTTAGTGTCATTCAAATTAAATCATTCAACTTAAATATCGGTCTAATTGAATTGTGATCTTCCAACATGCCCCAATTAGACAATCCATTTCTAATTTCAGCCCAATCAAACTATTGATATTCAATATCATTTCGATTTGTTCCCACCTTTATTTGCCAATCCCTTTTAAATGTCACTAAAAACGATTACCATAACCATTCTATCATGGGCATGAAGATGAACAATGCATATTGATTATAATGGAGGTTGTGTAATAGATTTCGACTATAAATGATATGTGGTCTACCTTTGGTTGCTACTTTTGAGATGAAGCTGGAAGAGATGAGGGGAGAGTTTGAGAGATGGCTGGGAGAGAGAGAGAGGCTCACGGAGTTACCTATGAATGAATTAAGATTATAATTCTAATTAGGTTGTTAGAAATTAAGAAAGTAATTAATTATACATGCATAATAACTTGAGATTATAGTAATAGGGTGCATGACATGTGCTGCATAGTTGGAGAGAGGAAGGAAGAAAGGGGGGAAAGAGAGTCCAATTGAGGAAAGAGAAAGTCATCGAACTTTTAGAAAGGTTTAAAAGTAGGAGATGATGAGTTGTTAAGTACAAAATTGTCACTTCCTTCGGTAAAAAATACTTTTCATGTCATGCAATTCTCACCATTGGAATTAATTATGTGAGTAAAATTTGCCGATGGCTGCTTGCTTTTTCCGAATAAAATCTAAGTCGTTTCTGGGATTTTAAAGGTAAAGTCTGAATTGTAAATCGAATGTCAATCACTTTTTTTTTTTTTCAAAAAATACCCCCAACTTCATTTACAATGTCTTCACATGTCCTTCGAATATTCAAAGTTATCTATTTGGAGACAACTAATTGCGAGGGTAAAATTAGTCAAACACTACATCGCTTATATATAATATAGACCATGAACCATCCAAACACCAGCTTTTGAAATAATACATTATACTGTAATGCATTATTCATGTAAAAATGCATTACTGGCTCCACAAAAGTACAATTTTTTATAACTGTCAATTTTTCTTGAACAAAATTGATCACTTGATTAGCAGACCGACATTATTTTTTGTCCATGGCATGTACCCTAACTGATGAATGACCTAGATCCCTAACATGGAGCAATCCGTTTGGATCTCTGACATGTTCCATTCCTTAGCACGGCCTCTTGTTGAATCACGACAATAGTTAGCAAAACAGTATACTGCACTGGATCTGAATGCTGTAAAGGTTCAGGTTTGATGGGTTTTGGACTTGAAAAAAAAAAAAAAAAACAGAGTGAACTGAAGGGCTCTAAGTGTACCTATATGCATCTATATATTATATACAAATAAGGTTAAAATATAAAATTTCAGATAAAAGTTAGAATTTCTATACAGTATGAGTCCAACGATGTTCCTTGGCTCTACTAAATCTATCCTTTCCAAATAATTATCATATAAATCAATTTGTCTCTACGAAAAAAATTCATTTCCTACTCAATTGTATCAATGGGTGGTGACCACACTCTATTTTTTAATGTCTCCAAAATTTTGTTTTGAATAAAATGTGTTTTATTGAAAACAAAAAATAAAAAATTAAAAATTTAAAAAAATAAAATAAAATTGTTTAACTCGATTTTCTCCAGAAAAAAAAAAGAGCTTTTCCCATCTTTCTGAGAGCTTTGCTAGGTCCCAATGTGTGTGCAATAAAGCTCATGTACAGGTGTCCCAGCTTGGCACATATGTGCGATATCTAATCTATCCATTAGGTTGGTCCTACCTTCGATATGTTTTTCCCAAAAAAAAGATCTGGTCTAGTCTCCATGTGGGCCACAACATTGGAAACAGGGGAATGGGTTAGAAAATTTCAACAAAGATTTTCAGCACTGTAGATTTGTTTTGCATACTTTGGCCCACTGGACTAGTGGATCAACTTGATTTTTGGATAGGGCGTCAATATACATGCATAATAACTTGAGATTATAGTTATAGGGTGCGTGGCATGTGTGACATACATGAAGTGAAGAAGGAAGAGAGATGGGGAAGGAGAGTCCTATTGAGGAAAGAGATAGTTGTCAAGCTTTTGAAAACGAGATTTTTTTTTTTTTTGAAAGGTTAAAAAGTAGGAGATGATGAGTTGTTAAGTTATAAAATGCCATTTCTTTTGGGAAAAAATCCCTTCCATACCCTGTAGTTCCTACTACCAAAACTAACTACAAGGGTAATATTGTCTAGGGTTGCTTTTTGTGGGTAAATTCTAAGCCGTTTTCAGGATTTTGAAGGTAAAGTCTGAATTATACATCGGATATATTAGTAATGATTTTTTTTTTTTTAAAATTAATTTATTATTTATTTATTTATGTTCTAAAAAATATCCATAGTTAGCAAAATGGTATACAACACAAGATCTGAATTAGGTAAAAGTTCAAGTTTGATAGGTTTAGACTAAAAGAAAATGGAGTAAACAAAAGGGCTATATGCTTGTGTGTGTGTGTGCCCCCGCTACTAAAATTCTTCACTTTCTGCTCAATGGTATGAACAGCTGGACCATAATATATTTTATTTATTATTTATTATTATTATTTTTTTAATACTTTGGAAGAATTTAGCTGGGTGCACATGCCTTTGCAATAAAGCTCAGGTACATGCCACACATGTGCCAACTTAGCGCATATGTGGGAGTCCTACACCATCCATAAGGATGGTCCTACCTTCTACATGTTTTCCCAAAAATAAAATCTGGTCCAGTCTGCATGTGGGCCACAATATTGGAAACTGGGGAATGAGTTAGAAACCTTCAACAAAGTTTTTTAGTGCCGTAGATTTGTTTTGCAGACTTTGGCCTGAGACCTATCATGCCATGCTGGTGCATGCGTAGTGCATACATGGGCTTTATTACACAAGCACGTGGGCATAGCGAAGCTCTCTTTCAAAATAAAGAGATTTAAATGTCTGATCAACTCTACTAGTTTATGTTAGAGAGTTTAAAACAGAGTCTTGCTAACTATGATGACGACCCAAAACGAAATTCCATCAGGAGAAAAAAAAAAAACATTCATGGAAGGAATTGCTATTTGCAGCCACATCCCAAAAATCCAATACGTCCATCTGATGATGGGTCGCTTGCTACAAGTGAATAAGGCTAGGATAAGGACAACCAACAATCCATATTCATTCACGTGTGAGATCCACCTAATGAGTTCACTTAGTGGTGCAAGTTGGCATGTGTGGAGCATCTTTGACATGTGCGGGATGTCCATCTGCAAATAGCATTCTTTTTCCCAATATTATTCAGTTTCACATCCAAAGAATCTGGTGTCCTTTGCATTCCATAATGGCGAGTTGCAAGCACCAGATTTTGATGATGTTGCTGTAATTAAATTAGAAACTAATATCATCAAAATGTTTGACTCGGTTTTATGTCCAACGTGGAGAAAATGCTTAGATTAGTTAGAAAGAGTGAAATTAAATAAAATGAGTTCTAAGTCCAACCAGTTGGACCACAAGGTAGGAAATTAGCCTTATTTACTCATCATGTGGGCCATACCATGAAAATAATTTCTAGCCATAAATAATAACATACCAACATGGTTCAGTCGATGAGTTGATATGGCAGATTTTTGCACAAGTTGACCTTGTAATGAGGCCAACCTATTGGATGGATTGAATGTGGCACATACACGAAAGGTTGGAAGTTATACACTAGGTGGACCTTAACGCAACCAATCGGACTTGTGACTCAAATAAAATAAAATGATCACACAAACGAAGAGTGGAACAGGCTAAAGCTTACCTCCATCTTGCAATCTCTCTCTCTCTAGATGTGGGGAAGTGAATATAACTAGGAAATCCGAAGGTAGTTCTGTGCATTTTATAACCATGGAGTGGCAAAACGTGAACAATCATATTCTCTAGTACAAGTAAGTTACAACACGTATTATTTAGGATTTTTACAAATTAGTACATCGTTAATACAATATTTACATTCTGTTGCCTTTTTAAATTCAGTTTTCATTAAGATACCTCATTAATCAAGTTATTGCCAGACAGGTACCTTTTGTTAGTTTTTCTTGACTTCCATTGTAATTTTTCTTAAAATAACAAAAATGCCCACCAATTGGACTTGCATAGGAAAATTAAAAACATAGTTAGATGGAAAGGGGATGGCCTCCCACCACGCCTACATCATAATCCGTCGCGGCAAGGGCTGTGTGGAGCCAACCGTGATATATGGGTTTCATCCACACTGTCCATCCATTTTTACGGTTCATTTTAGGGTATGAGCTCCAAAATTAGGTAGATCAAGGCTCTAGTGGACCACACCACAGGATGCAATGGTGATAATGACACCCACTCTTGAAACCTTCCAAGGAGCCACTGTGATGTTTATTTTCATCCACCCTATTCATAAGGCCACATAATCCTAGATGAAGGTTAAAAAACACATTTCAGCTTGATCTAAAACTTTTGTAACCCCTAAAAAGTTTTCAATGGTAGATGTTTAATCCCCAATGTATGGTCCACTTGAGCCTTTTAACTCACTCACTTTTTGGGTTGTATCTAAAATGATTTGGCTAAATGGATGGACGGCGTGGATAAAAATCTCATATGTCACTATGGCCCCACCGAGCCCTGTGTGAGGAAGTCTGCTTTCAGTTAGATGTAATTATCACCGGTGTTTGAAGTATCGGTATCGCTATAGGTTTCGCTAGCCAGGGATATGGAAACAATATCGATATCGCCGATAATATCGCTGATAACCGAAAATGTGGGGAAACATGGGAAAAACGGTAGAATTTTCAGCGAAACTTCAGGAGATGTTAAAATGTACATATTTGTATATTTACAAATAAAAAAAAAATTGTAAAAAAGAATGCATACATAACAAGCTTCCATTTAATGAGGCCTTAAAAGCATGTGTTGTTGTAAGAAATCAGTCCAACTATCTCATCCTGCCTATTTAACCATCCAACCAACATCCAAACATCCATCGATATTGCAAAATATCAACAACACATGATATTTTACCAAAAAATTATCAACAATTGAAAATAAAAAGAGATATTGTGGTCTTAATATTGCGCATGTTGCGATATCGATAAGATCGAGATATTATCAATATTATCAATGACAATTTAAACACTACATACAACCATGTGCCCAGGAAAAAAAATTGAAATAAATTTTTTTCTAATAAACAAAAATTTGATGATATCAATATGTTGGCGATATTATTGAAATATCGTCGATACACTTATGATATAAGCATTACCTAGAATTTACATTATTGAAAATATTGGCGATGCATTGGCGATATTGATGCATTGGCAATACAAGCAACACCTAGAATTTACATAGTCGAAAATATTAGCGATTATATTAGCAATATTGATACATTGGCGATACATTGCTAATACCTGGAATTTCTAATACTACCAGTGTTATTGATATCGCTACCAATGTTATCGGTATCGCTGGGCTGGAGATAATGATAATATCGGAGATATTTTGATAATATCAGAGATAATTCGAACACTGATTATCACTAATGAAGTATAATTATCAAGAAAATCCTAAGAAAAAACAAAATCCCAAAGTGTTTTTCCAAAGGCAGATTGCTTAGGGATGTGGTTAAATGTCGGTGATATGTGGGCCCACCATGATGTATGTGTTTTATCCATGCCATCCATCCATTTTTCGAAATCATTTTAGGGCATGACCCTAAAAATGAGGCAGATCCAAATCTCAGGGGACCGCACAGCAGGAAACAGTGGTGATTGAGCGAGAATGTACGCATTTCTTCCTTGTAACCAGCTGGTTCTGCAGAGAATGTACGCATATGAAATAACACTTTGTTGAATAATATCATTAAACACTTGGCGAGCAGCATTAAGATAAAAAATAACCGACTCACTGAGCTGAGTCAATTCGAGTTGAGGTTCGAGCCAAGTTCAGTCAAGCTCGGACAAGCCTGAATTCGTTTTGAAATATTTTTGATCTCCAAAAACTAGCTGGACTCGGTCGGAATCCAATTTCGAGCCGAGTCAACTTGAGCGAGTTAACCGAGCTAACTCGACTCGTGTATAGCTCTATACGCAATCCACTTCCTTAACCTGAAGTGACAACAACGCCTTTAACTTAGATGCAGTTTGCATGCCGTGCTAAGTGGGCCCTTATCCACAATGTCCATTCGTTTCGCGATGTCATAAGCATGAGCTAAAAATGACGCAGATCCAAATCTCAGGTGGACCACACCATAAGAATAGTGGTGATTCAACGACCATCCTAAAAACTTCTTTGGGGGCTACAAAAGTTTTGGATCAAGCTGTACTTGTGTTTTCTATTCATCCAGGTCTGCGTGACCAGGTTAGATGGAAAATAAATATTACGGTGGGCCTTAGGAAGTTTTTAATGTTGGGTCCCATATTGTGGTCCACTAGAGACTTGAATTTGCCTTCTTTTTAGGTTCATGCCCAAAAATGATCTTGAAAAATGAATGGACGCCATGGATAAAACACATACATTATGGTGGGCCCACATAGCACCGACCCGTGGCCACGTCCCAATGCAATCTGCGTAAAAAAAAAAAAAAGGTCGGATTTTTTAAAAGTATTTTCTTTATAATTACACCTACCGGCTGAAATTACATCTACCTACTCTTTTTAATTTTCTTATGGAGTCTCTGGTGGGCATCTTTGTTATTCTAGGAAAAATTATAACACAAGTTGAGGAAAACTAACCGAAAGTACCCATTAACAATAACTTGATTAATGAGGTATCTTAATGATAAGATAATTTTAAAAGGTACTAGAATGTAAATGCTGTATTAATGAGGTACTAATTTGTAAAAATCACTATTATCTATACGGGGATTACACGCCACCACATGTCCCAATGTGGAACACAGGTGCAGATCCAAGCCGTCCATCTGCTGTGTCTAACTGTGTAGATGATATGGCCTAGAAATTAGACTGGGCTCCACCTGGGCCACACTACTATAAATAGGGAGGTATGGTTTACATTAATGTAGGCAGGTTTGTTTCAGTTGATCGTTTGTTTCTTAATCTGTAAGATCTACCTGATTTGTGGACATTACTTCTTGGGCCATGGCATCTTTGCGAAGGGGGACCCACCTGATGGCCAATCGGATCTTTTATGCCAGCAAAGATGGTCCATCATGTGCATGCGTGTGGGTTTAGCAAACTTTTACTTATTTATTTATTTTAATTTTTTTTGCGTACTGTATGTGTGGGTTGAGCAAAGCTTTTATTTTTCTATTTTTTGTGTACTGTGCGTGTGGGTTCAACAAAGCTCATTGAAGGAAAGAATAGCATTACTTGGGCATAGTGTTCTACAACTGCCATAGTTTTCGATTTGCTTGTTTTTAGACAAAGGTAGTCGACTGAGCATCAAAGCATGCAAGGGAGTGTAACCATCTCACCCATGCAAAAGATGGGCCCCACGGGGACGATTACCTCTCTCGAAGGTGAGGCTGATCAACTCACCCGGTGAGTTAGGCTTCTATGATGAATTAGGCAATTAACTATCATTGATGCCGGTTGGAGGACGCATGGAAGCAACCTCGAGTTACAATCAAACAATAAGAGATCGAACAAACCAAGCTCATGGAAAATATAATGTTCTGCGTGGAATTAAAAACCACGGCACAAAGCGACAGTGAATATGCTATGATAATCAATGTTACAAGAGATACGTGAGCTTACCGATATAAGAAGATACCCGATTAATACAAAAAACCTACCTTTGAACTCCCTTTGCTCACAAAAAGCCCCAAGTACATTTTCAATACCCTAATCCTTGATTACAAATCCTTTAAAAGGATTAAAATGAATTAGGAAACAAAACCCGCAATTCCGCAAAACTGCAAAAGTCGGTCGATGGGAGCTTTGACCAAACAAGTGTCATCAACGACCAATCAATGGGATCCAAGCTATATTCAATCAGTTTAATTTGGACAAAAAAATAAATAAATAAATAAAAATTCTAATGAGTAAAGGCCAAAATGCAAGATTTTCTCAATGTGATCGAGTGGGCTGTCAATTGGATCAACAACTGCTTGATGGGATCGAGTGGTCTGTCAATACCATCGATGGACCCTGTTATAGACAAATTAAAGACATTTGACAACAATCTCCATCATGTCTTTAATTATCACGAATCACAACTCCAAGGTTCATCTTTAATTGTCTCCATCATAGCTCTACCATCGTTGTCGTTTCTCGTGCATACTTCGCCTTCGTCTAGTATTCGTCAAGCCCAAAAAAGTCGCACATAACTTGAACTTCTTTATAGGAACTACCTTTGTAAGCATGTCTGTCAAATTCATGCTTGTGTGGATCTTTTCAAGAGTCCCTCCGCATTCCCCAAGCACCCGTCGGATAAAATGATGACGAACATTAATATGTTTAGTACGAGAATGGTAAACCGAGTTTTTTGTCAAATTGATTGCGATTTCGTGGTCACAATTTTCTAACACGGCTTCCCGCTGAAGCCCAAGCTGAGTTATCATCTCTCTAAATCAAACACCTTATTTGAATGCTTCCGTCATCGCCATATACTCTGCTTCTATTATAGAAAGAACCATCATAGACTGAAGCTTCGACATCTAACTGATCGCTCCACCCATTAACGTAAATGAGTAGCTGAAAGTTGATCTCCTGTTATCCACATTTCCTACGTAATCGACATTCGCATAGCCTACTAACTTGTCCTCACACCTTTCAAACGTCAAGACATAGTCTGTTGTACCTCGAATATACTGAAGTAACAATTTCATTGCCTCTTAGCGTTGCTTGTCGAGGTTAAATGTATCTGCTCACGACACACATTGTATGTGAAATATCAAGTTTCGTAGATACCATGAGATACATCCAACTGTCAACAACACTCGAAAAAGGAACATGAGATAAAACTTGCTTTTCTTTATCTGTAGTAGGACATTGTTTAGAAAAAAGTCTAAAGTGAGCAGCATGGGGTGTGCTAGTCAGTTTCACCTTGTTCATATCGAACTTAACCAATACATTCTCAATCTATTATGTCTATGTTAACTGTAGCCTACTCCTATGTCTGTCTTTATGAATATTTATGCCGATAATCTTTTTATAACCCCAGATCTTTCATTTTGAATGTCCCCAACAACTGAGCTTTGAACGTATCAATCTCAGATATGTTATGGCTGGCAATAAGCATATCATCTACGTATAATATCAGTACGATGAGTTGTTCATCATTCAGTGTCTTATAATAGACACAATGATCACATTCACTTCTGGTAAATCATTGACCCATCATGAAGGTATTGAACATTTTGTACCATTGCCCAGGCAACTGTTTCAGACCGTATAACGACTTCCTTAACCTACAAACTTTATTATCTGCCCATTTCACTTCGAACCATTCTGGTTGCTTCATGTAGATCTACTTCTCTAACTCTTCATGAATGAAAACAGTCTTCACATCTATATATTATAATTCGTGGTTGTATTGAGCAACCGACGCCAATATTAATATGATAGATACCCACTTGAATACAGGCATGAAAATCTCGTTGAAGTCGACACTCTCCTTCTGCACATACCCTTTCGCGACCAATCTTGCCTTGTATATATCTTGTTTTTTCTTGTAAATCCACTCACAACCTAGCGCTCTATGTTCCATTGTAAGCTCTACGACCCATTTTGTCATGCATGCCTATTTTCCACTTCTCAACATTAGAACAATTTAATGTTTCTTGGAAGGTAGATGGATCCGTCTCATTCTAATGAGGGTGAATGCAACATTCAAGTCATCCATGTATCAGACTGGCAATCTACGATCTCTTGGCGGATTTCTTTAAAGAGGTGGCTACTCCACTTGCTCATGTACCTCTGCTCACGGCTCAGACTTTGCATGTGTATATTCCTTTTCAATCTCGATATCAATGACCGTTGATTTCTTTGATTCCTTGCGTTCATCCTTGCAGAACAAAAAATCTTCATCAAACTTGACATCTTGACTAATTATAATCTTCCATGTGACTCGGTCGTATAGCTTGACCCTCTGACACCATCACCATAGCCCACAAAAAGATACTTCTTAACCCTTTGGTCTAGCTTATCTCTATCAATTGATGTTATATAAGAGTAAGCGCCATAACTAAATACACGTAACCATGAGTAGTTTACCTCATTACCATCTCACATTTCTTCAGGAATCTTGCAGTCTATCGGCATAAACGGGACTGATTCACTTGGTAAGAAGCCGTATTAACGGCCTTCATCCATAACTCATTGCCTAATTCAACATTACTCAACATACTTCGGTCTATCTCTAAAAGAGTCCAATTCATCTGTTCTGCCACTCCATTTTACTCAAGAGTGTGCCTCATTGTATTGTACCTCACAACACCCTATTCTTTGCAAAACTGATTGAATTCCTTTAAAGTGAATTTACCTCTGTTATCAATCCTTAAAACCTTCAGTTTATGCCTTGTATGCCTTTTAACCATTACCTTCCACACTTTAAATGTGGTAAAAATATCAGATTTATTTTTTAGAAAATAAACTCACGTTTTCCTGGAGTAATCATTAATGAATGAGACGAAATACGATGGCCCCCCAACAGAAACAACAGGCGATGGGCCCTATACATTTGAATGCACATACTCAAGCACACATTTACAAATATGCTTTCCAATTTGAAAAGTTAGCTTTGATTGTTTACTATATATATAATGCTCGTATATATTACGTTCAATACTTTTAAAAACAGGAATCAAGCAATGATTAGAAAGTAACTTCACACTACGGTTGCTCATTTGGTTTAGGTGCGCATGCCACAATTGTGCCGAGGTGGATTCCCTTACAAACATTGCAGCTCCACTCATTTCATTGTTTTCGATCAACTTGTATAGGTTACTGCTTCGCTATGCTATCATCACAAGAAGTGCCCCTTTCGAAACTTTAAGGACTATGTCATAACTATTAAACTTGCAACCAAGTGCCTTAAGAACCCATAGTGATATCAAATTCTTCTTGAGGTCTGGAACGTGTCGAACATCTATTAGAATACGCTTCACCCCATCGAACATTCTGATGCGTATTGAACTGATTCCAACAACTTTACAGGTAACATCATTGCCTATAAAAATTTGTCCACCATTATACTCATTATATGTAGTGAACTAATCCCTGTGAGAAGTCATATGGTATGAGGCCTTTGAGTTCAAAATTCAGTCGTTACAAAGGTAACCAGATTTAGATGTGATTAAGACATTACCACCATCCACCTCTTATGATTGTACCGTGTTGAACTCTTTTGGTGCATTCTGTGATTTTTCCCCCCTTTTGAGCCTTAGCGTTAGTGCAATTCTTCTTCATATGCCATGTCATTCCATAATTGTAGCACTTCATCTTGCCTTTTCCTTTCAATTTGGATCGTGAATGAGAATTGTCATTCTCTAATTCAGTATTTTTTTCTCCTGGTAACCAACGCATCCATAGAGGTACCTCTGTTACTTTCCTTTCTTTCTCAACTGCTTCTTATGAAGGGCTGAGATGATAGTCTCCACATTGATAGTATCCCTACCGTGGATCAGCATGTCTACCAGATTCTCAAAAGTTGGTTGAAGCGAATTCAAGAGAATCAAGGCTTGATCTTCCTCTTTGATCTTAACATCTACATTTGTCAGTTGGTATAGCAACTCATTGAAAGTCTTCATGTGTTCATTAATTTCAAACACATCTGTCATCTTAAAATTATAAAATTACTTCTTAAGATACAGATGACTGTCCAAGGATTTCTTCATGTACAAATTATCCAATTTTATCCATACTCTTATGACAGTCTTTTGATCCAGGACATTATATAGGACATTGTCTACTAGACGTAATTGTATCGAGATTGTAGCCCTTTCGTTTAGTTCATCCTATTCTCCACCAGTCATATATGCATGACTCTTCACCTTGCTAAGGAGAGTGTGTTGCAATCCTTACTGAACTACGAGGCTTCTCATCTTAACCTTCCATAGTTCAAAGTTATTTCTTCCAATGAACTTTTCAGTTTCATATTTAATATTAGATCCCTTAAAATACATAATTTCATATTAAAAAAAAAAAAAACTTAAAACCCTAATGTTAGCTTTGATATCACTTATTGGGGGAACATGTGAAAGCAACCATGAGTTGGAATCAAACAATAAGAGATTAAACAAACCAAGCACAGAGATCAAAAGGTTTTACTTGGAAAAACCTTCTCGGGAAAAAACCCACAGCACAAAGTGACATATAATGCACTACGATAATCAATTTACAAGAGATGGGAAAGCTTACTGATTCGAGAATACATCCTGAATACCATAAAAAACCCTAACTTTGAACTCCCTTTGCTCACCAAAAGCCCTAAGCACGTTTCCAATACCATTCTATCCGATTACAAACCCTTAAAAATGATTAAAAACAAATTAGGAAATAACATGTAATTATGCAAAAATGTGTAAGTCGATTGATGGGAGCTTCGATCATATCAAGTGTCATCGATGACTCATTGATCGAAGCTACCTTTGATCAGATCGATTTGTACACAAAAACTGTCAAACAAGAAAGGCCAAAATACGGGATTTTCTCAATGGGATCGAGTGAGTTGTCGATTATATCGACAGTTGCTCGATGGGATTGAGTGGTCTGTCAATGACATCGACATACTTAATTACTGAAAAATTAAATACATCTAACAACAATGCCAATTGTGTGACCTGCCTAATGATTAGACACACAAAAGGTTGGCCCCACCATGAAAGATTGATCATCTGTAGTAGAAACCAGGCTGATCCACTCGTTGGGTGGTCTGTGTTGAATCAAACCATCGGTTATCACTCCTATGGAGTGGGCCAGCCTAATTTTCCTTCTCCGATGATCATTACAATGGGGCCACCCATATTCTGGATGCTTTGGTTGGGTTTGGATTGGGTTGGATCCAAGTCTTAGTTTTAGGCCTCACAATAAATTCGGCCGTACCTGGCCCGCAAGACTTAACTGTCAACTCTAATATTCTAGCGATGACCCTAGTAATCTTCTAAGGATGGCAATGCAAACGTACATTTTGGTTTCCAGAGGTACAAATAGATGGTTGAGAGCTATAGGCTGTTTGGATCTCTTAGCATTGGAGCATTCCCTATCAATGGTTGTACTCAACAAATCAATGGTATAGATTATTCAACCATGGCTACCATTTTCAAAAGTGGGATTTTTTTTTTTTTTTGTTTTTTTTTTTTGTATATTGTACAAAGATATGGGCAACATGTAATATGATCCTCACTGTTTGATACCATGACAGATCATGGGCATGAACCACCACATATGCTGTAAATGTATCTAAATCTAAAACGTACAAATTGTGAAACCTATTGTGAGTTGGAATTTATCTACAAGCTAAACCAAGCGGATGATCGTATCAATCCAATTAGTGGTCATCAAATGGATGGTAAAGGTGGAAAATAGTTAACCATCCAAGTACTTTAAAAAAAATAAATAGTGGTAATAAAAGTTAGATCTTGCAATCAATTTGATTTTATGGCTTAAAAAAGTGAAACCCACCTTTTGGATTGAGTGACATTTATGTTGGTGTACCTTAGTAGCCTTATATGCACATGGTTCACCTTGATGGAAGTCCAACCATTAAAATCTTTCAAATTGTACGTGGGGTCCACCGTTGTGTACATATATGCCATCCAATCTATATATCTAATACATCCCACTAGGAGGAAGAGGCATACCAGAGGTCAAGACATTTCAAGACATGTGATTCATGTGAATTTAGGGTTTACACGATTTTACATCGTTCCATATGTTGTGCTTCACTTGTCACGCTCCAAAATTTGAGTATAGAGTGTGCACCCTTATACCCGACTTTCGGTTTGTAACTTACACACAAAGTGTACTAACTTCATCTGTTGATTAGTTTAATTAAAGGTTATAATTATGTTCATTCCAAGTTCCACTCAAGTTCGTCAAATTCCAATCACACATACATAACACTTAACACCAATCAGCCAGACATACATAAATCTTCACGACTATTTAAATAACATAAATCTCAAATATCATTAATTTGTTATAACATCTTAATCTAAGTACTTTTATTCCAGGCTCATAATGTCTCAATCAAATATATCTAACAATTGCTTAAAATCTCACAATTAATGTTAATATGCATTGTACGCCAATCAAACTATATCCTAACAAATAAATAAGATATTTAAGAATGGTCTAATGCTGTCAATTCATCTTTAGACAAGTATGGACATGTTTAGGTTCAATAACCCCTTTCGGTTCCTATGGCACGTCATCTGCAAACGGCTCATCTGTATGGTTTTTTAATCAATAAAAAGGTAAGATGGCCAGACTTAGTGAAATAATCCAGTATAGTTCATAAATATAGCAATTAAAATAGTACAAAACATTGAATTCAAAAATGTATGCACATGATGTATGAATGCGCTAAATTGGGTGATCACACATCTGCTTACATTGGAGATTGTCAACCTGGATCCACCTGTTTGGTAGGCTTCCACCTTTTGATAGGCATGAGCATGGCCCGCATCTGGTAATGCTCTACCATAATAGATATATTTTTTTTTCCAGGGAGAGCCCATAGGATCGACTATGCGATATGCGGATGCGATAGATGATATATGATTTCATCGTTTCATAAACACTTGTGTTAATTTAGAATGTAAGCATGTGATTCCATCATTTTTTCAGAAATTAAATGTGAGAACATAAATTTGAATGTGATACAGTTTCATCAATCAATATCAGTTATATTAAAACATTAATCTATCAATTACACAAATAATTCCATTTTAATTTCCATGAATATGAGACATGTTGGGTTACTCACTTGAGTCTAGTAGTGAAGAATTCACAAAATGATCTGATGGATTTGAATTTGGAAATCTTAACAATCACAAAAATATATTATTGTTTGATCCAATTATATCACCATTGGGTCTCACCTTTGATTCAACACCTTAAGTGGTCAACCACTATGCAATAGGCTTCAACAATCACTTAATTGGAGTTTACATGCATGATATATTCATTTGATTTGATTATCAAAGCTTGGATTCTGTACAGACACCTGTCAATTGATCGACATCGATCGAGGATGCCTCAATCGATCGAATTTCGAATTGATGGAATTTTGTTTAAGGCATATAAGTCGGTGGACAAAATTTGGCGGCACCTTCAATTGATTGATGATATACAGATAAGCCCGAAATTTTGGGGATTTACTTTAATTAATGGTCTAAGGTTCATTTAACCACAATGGACAGATTTATTCTCATTATTGAAACCTCATTGGTTAATAATCAGAGAGGCACATAAATTGTTAATATGAACCTTCACATGCTTATTTACATTTAGATTCTGAAATTGAATGGAAAATTATTAATCAAGGTGGCCCACCGGGGATGATTGGATCATCCAGATTCTTGTAGTCTTCGCATATTTTGCCTTTATACATTGGATGAATGGTGTGGTCCGTGTGGATCTAACCATACATATACCAATGACCCATCTCGACCTTCTACGCCAAGTGATGCCAACACTTGCGCAAAAAATCTAAACTTTTCTTATTAAACAATTTTAGATCTAACAATACAATAATTGTATAGCCGATCTGACCCATTTATTGGGTTGTCCAAATAATTAAATATTAATTTTACAAAAATTGATAATAACTAATCTATCTTACAAATATAAATCTATCATCATTCATAGAGAGATTCTTTGAACTGAAACTAGACTATTTGTGGAAAGAATTGATCATCTCCATTCAAGCGTGTATGATGGTTGGAAGACTAATATAAACAATTCATCACACCCAGTGCTTGAAATATCGGTCTCACAATATGACGTATCAGTTATCGCATAATGTATCGTTGTTGTTGGAAATATTGGGAAATTGGTCCAATGTTTCAATGAAACTTCAATGATTGTTAAAAAAGACATCAATGCACAATTATAAATCAAAACATTACAAAAACCAAATGCACATAATAAGTTTTCTTTATATGGGGTCAAAATTTATCATTACCAAAAAAATGGCAGTGAATGGTCGTGTGGAGTTTCTCCGATGGCTTTAACCGTCGGCATCGCTGACGGATAAAACCTGTCGTCTTATCACAATAACCCGTCAGCAAAAATAAGGAGGCTTTTAATGGTACACATTCAATCACTACTATTTTCCTATGGTGTGGTCCACATGAGATTTAGATTTGGCTCATTTTTTGGATCTAGCCCTAAAATTATCTCGATAAATGGATGGACGGTGTGGATAAAACACGTACATCATGATGGGGCCCACAGAGCACTGACCACTAGCCACCTGGCTCGTGGCAGTGTCATAAGCCAAACCGTGTCCTTCCCCCCTAAAATTAGGGAAACCCTAACACCCCAAAATTGAAAAAACTCTCGTTCACGCGTGATCTTTCCACTCCCAAAATCTCTCTCCCCAACATCTCTTTAGGGTTTCCCCCAAAACCAAACCGCATCCCTCTCTCCCCACCCCCCCCAAAAAAAATAAAATAAATAAATAGAGATCCTAACGTCCCCAAAATTGGAAAAACCCTCCATACCCGATCTCTTTGCTCCCAAAATCCATCTCTCTTCAACATATCTTAGGGTTTCTTCTCAAAAGCCCTAGACCGATTTCCACATATTGAATTGATCGTCAGCTGCTTGGATCACTCCTTTTCTCTTCTTTTGTCGTGTAATGGATCGATCGGATTTTGTATCTTTCTTAGATTCATTGCCGGCCGCAAGCCCTAGTTGTCCTCCATATTTGTTTCTTGTAGTCTTTAATGTAGGGATATTTTGATTTTTATTGCTTTTTTCATTTTTGTCATCTGTGTTTCTAGGTTGCAATTGAGTAGAGAAAAAAGAAACAATTCGGATTCCATGGGTTTTTCGGATTTGGATTTGCCTCATATCCATGGGTTTATGGATGTTTGAATTTGGCAAATCCCCAACCAAAAAACAAACATGGGGGATTTTAAATCCATGGATTCGCAAATCCTTGCTCCAAATCCCTCACCTCAAATGGTTCCTTTTGTTTTTGAGGGAAAGGTATGTTGTGTTCAGTTGTTTCTAGATTTAGTCCCACATTAATGTGGAAATTGCACAGGAACTCCTGTCAATATGGACCTCTAGTCCTGGTTTTTATTTTTATTTTTTAATTCAGTTATAGTGTAGGAAGCAGAGGCTTTATTGGTGTAAAGTTAATCTACTCACTCTTTTTCTATTTCGTGCTTCTGCAACTAGAGCAGAGCTTACTCTTTTGGTTCTATGTTCAATTTGGGTCTGTTTGGAATATACCACCATTTTTCTAGTTTTGCAGTCTTCCTTAGGTGAGTTACTGACCCGTGTTTCAAATCCTCTCTACTTTGATCTTTTTAATTATTATTTTATGTACCTTTTATATACCAATTCATGAACTTGATGAATGCCCGAGCTGGAAGAATCTTTTGCTTTATTTTTCTTTCTGCTATCTATATTAAGCATCGGAAGGCTGACTTATGATAATTGGAAAATTGGGAGAATTCTGAAAGCTAATCGTCTTGTCTAGTTCAATGTCTGGTGGGTTTTTGTTGTTTTGATTCTTTCTTTGTTTTGATCTGCTTTGTTGATTTGGGGGAAGGACTCTTCTGTTTGGATCAGATTTTAGATGCACCTTTGGCTGGGGTATGAAACTTCGGATACCATTTTGGGTCATCGTTTGGAATTTTTTCGATGCAGAAGTTTGACGACAGCCGCTGAGCTGACATCAACGCTCATTTACCCAAGTTTGGGACCAGCCGGTGCAATTGCTACTTGGCAGAATTAAACATTTAGATTTTAGTTATTTCTTTTGCTCCTAAAAAAGTTTAAATTGGGGTTATATATGTATACCTATCCTTTATCCTACAGATCATGCATTCAGTTCAATCTATACATTGAACTGATTTTCTTACTATTCACATACCCTAGGATACAAAAATTAAAGTAACTATGTCTATCTGTTTACACTCTTCTTCTTACCCTTCACTTTATCTAAGGACCATTGATCTTGAAGGTTAACTCTGAGTTGGACATATAGTTGCCGCCACTGTGCTATGGGAAGCAAACTATGTTCTTGCACAATCCTACATGTTGGCTAAAATGGCTTTCATGTTTAGACCAGCCCTTTTTCACTTATAAACTCCTTTATAATTAAGTTTCTTCAGTTTCTTCCCATAAGTGAAGTTTCTTCTCACCATCTCTTCATCCATACAAGATTCATGTGGTTCTTCCCAAAATTTCAATTTATTTTGTATCCGTTCTCAGAATTTAGATTGATTGATTTGGGATCTTCATTGAACCCATTTTGTCAACCAAATTTATTTTCTTTTACATTGATATTTGCAACATGCCAACATCTATGAAAAATCTAAGTGTGAGTTTGCTTGAGAAGTTACTTGCAACCATGTGTATCCAAGAAACTTCCAAGCCTTTGGTGTGAGATTGATTTTGATCTAATTAAACTTGAGATATTCTTGTCTCTATTAGTACGTTTTGTTCCTTTTTAATTCTTTTCCCTGGTGGAATGTTTGTTTGAAACTTGTGACTCTTATCAAGGTCTTGTGTTTGTTGTTGAACAGGAAAATAGGTTGAACAGGAAAATGGGGTGGAACAGCGGCATCTTTCTGCAGATCCTTTTCAAATTGAATGCACAAAAGTGCTTTACCTAGTCCGTTCTCAACTTAATTTGAGAAAGCTTATTTCTTCACATATTCAACATGATATTTCCAAAGGACTTCAGACTATGGTAGGGCCATATATAATACAGTACACATGAACAAATGATAAAGTAGAGCCATATATAATACAGAACTCTGGAAGGTACCTGCTTTTTCCTTTTTTCAGATTATGGATGTGTAATTGCTATAATTCTGACGCAGGGATGAACGTGATGAGGTCGAGCACTGTCTCCCTCAAGAGGATAACTGTTCCGAATCCACGGAACTTCTCTAGACTCCTCACAGAGGCTTCTCGAATCCACGAGAAAGAAAGCAAACAAAATAAAAAATAAATTCTATAAAATTCGAAATTGATTAATTAATCAAATAAACGAGTTCACAACCCTTTAAATAGGGATACCAAGCAATGGGAGAGAAATCAGAAGCAAACTACGACTAAAACTCCTAGAATTCGCCACTTACTATAAATAGTAAACTTTCTATTTATAGATGGTCGTGATGTCTACTAGCGCGCAAGGTTTTCGGCCAAAAATAGTAAGTGTCCTATTTGGCTTCACCAAGCTATTCTCCTAATTTTTCTAAGCTCTTTTCACGTTGGGTGCAACTCCTAAAGCCCAATGGATGAAGACTTATAATCAAACTAAAACTTACTATTTATAGTAAAAACGAAATTAAAATAAGGAAACGACCGTCATCCAGGGGTATTTCGCAAATTCGGTTTGCATAACCCAGCATAGCGGGGTTGGTTGGGTAAAGTAGCTCGTTCTACCCCAAAATCATACATTTTACGCCCGATCTAAGGTCCGTTGGTCTAGATCACTTCTGTCGTCGACCGGGCCTTTTCTGATCCATCTTGGCCACCAAAATGTCCGCGACCTGCTCTACATCAAATTCCTATATAAATTTGCAATGCATATGCACACATTACTCTTCATTGGCCATCTTGAAAAATCCATTCATCGTAAAAGGTTCTTACCATCCTATTTGTAGCATAAAAAATGAATGGCCATGTTCATTTATAATAAAAAGTAGGTCAAATTATCAATTTCAATAATCAATTGGTGGTGTCATATTCAGCTTGAGTTTTTCTTGTGGTTTCGAAACAATTGCTTTCGTTAGGTGGTGGTAATCATCTGATCCATGGGTTGGAAAGTGGACATTTATATTAAAAGGGCTGATGTTATCCAGTCTGTTTGATTTTCTGAAAGTGGCTTATGAAAAGTACATTCGATAGAACAAAAGGTCAAGATTAATCTTATCAATACCCCGTGTCCGATTGCAGCTATCTACAGGGAAGGTTCCCATATGTATAGCCCACTCGAGCATTTCTCCATTTGTTTTCTTTTGTAGCCTTCTGTAGTTTAGTATATGGGGTTCCAAAGATGTATGTTCCAAGACCATGATTACATTCAGCTTCTATGCATTTGCCAATAAGTGACAATATGTACTTTGCCATGTTCAGAGGCTTAGTTCTTATACATATTTGAATTGGTTGAAAGGTATAGAAAATTCAACTCCCAATAATTTGCCACATAAAGGACTTGTTCTGGACTTGCAGTCTATGACTCTTCATGAAGGTTAGTAAAACAAAAGAATATAACCTACCTTTTCCATGTTCTTTATACCTGGTTCTGTCTATATGTTCTTTGAATTCCGTCTGCCCTTTACACACACACACACACACACACACACACACACACACACACATTTAGCCTTTTCTTGAGAGTTCTTTCTAATCATGTATTTGTATGCCGAATAATTATAAGATGTTAGACTTGAAGATATTAAGGTCCAAGATGAAATTGTTCTCGGTGAAATTCATTTGGTCTGGAATAGAAATAGCAAAGAACTCAACTGATAAATTCTTCAGGTCCTGTTTGGCAGACACCTAAAAATGATTTCATCTCATTTTATTAACACTAATAATGTATTAGAGAATTTGATCTCTAATACATAAGTACTGTTAACATGAAGTCATTATGCATTAGAGATTTTCATCTCTTTCAAGGACCATCCTACTATTTTGATCATGCAAACTAAAAATCAGGCCAATCCAACCATTAGGTGGGCCACACCATAAAAATGTGTATTGGTCCTCACACTAGTGGATTCAGATCTTGATAATTCCACAAAATGTGTATTGGCGTCTCTGATTATGAATTTGGATTAAACTGAATCTTTTGCAAATGTGCTTATTTACAAGTGATTATTAATAACATGTTTGTTGTGTACAATGTGTTCATAGTTCACCTTACATTTGTTTATTTATTGACTCAAAAAAAAAAAAAAAAATCACATGACATTTGATCTACATATCTTATTTGACTCAATCTCACTGTTCAATCGCTGTTTGGTTTTCCAGGCTTCTGGATCGATGTTGCATTATTCCAACAGGACAACAATTGAGGCATATCAAGCAGATTAAGCAATCCACTCTAATGCCCTGCATGTCCACAAGCACTGTGTTGAATGGTATATCTTGTTTGAAATTGGTTTTCAATAATTATGATAAAGCATATTTGAATGCACAATTGGCTGATTCCATCATACTTATTCATCATTATATTGCACAATTGGCCGATGGCCCGAACCATTACCATTACATAACCGTTTTTTAATACCTTGGTTGGTCCCCACCATGAATAGACCATACTCCAAAAAGCATGCATATTGGAAGCTGAAACCTGTAAAATCCAACCTTACACCTTTTATCTTCTCATGTTGTTAATGATCTGATTTTTGAGTTGTGTATGTTATGCAGAGATTGCTACCACTGTCTTCTCATGTTGTTAATGATCTGATTTTTGAGTTTGCTCTTAAGTTGTACATTTGGATGCTCATTTGAATTGAATCATTATAACTCAATTAGATATATATGAAACAATGAAATAGGCAGAATCATTTCATTTCATAATTATCTCAAACCCACATTTGGAACCACATGTCTATTGAGTTGGACTTGAAACGATCTGAATTGTTAGTTAGGGCTGGCCCATGGGTTATGAACGGCAGAGGGCTGGCACTACTTTGGTCCTTCCAATTTTGTTGAATAAAATTATTACAATTGAATTCAGTTGATCTGTTCTTTCTTGCGTACCGAGTAATAGATGTTATGTTTGTGCTTCACAGGTATCCATATGGTCATGAGGAACTTGTTGTTTGTGAGGACGTTGATCAGGCAAGTTTCTGTGGAAATTGCATGAAAACTGTTAAATTGTGTAATGAAATCTGTAAAATTCCTCATCAATGTTTGTTTTTTTTGGTTTTGTTTTGTTTTGTTTTGTTTTGAAGGCTACCTTCCATTTTCTCATATGAAAAGCTGATTGTGCTAGCATTGATAAGTCCATTCAAAATTGTGTTTGTAGGCTTGGACTATTTGGGTCATACACTGCAGTTGGAACCCATATGAAATTTCTCCACATGAATTTATCTCTAGTAGTCCATTTTCCACTATTTTAGGCTACCTGGCATTCTCCAGCAGTCCATTTTCTTCTCATTTTTAATTGCCTGCTGTCGTAAGTTTCAGATTTAGAATTTTCATATTTCTTGCTGCTGCATGTGGCTAGTTTGAAGAACCTGAAAAGTACGACTCTAGATATGTCTTCTGCATTATGCTGAATCATTTTTGAAGCAGTTTCAGGCTTGAAAGATCAAACTACTAGAGAGAGATCGTGGGGATTCGACTAAGGAAGAGGTCATTTCTTATAGAATTGGTTGATATGGAAACTCCTCTCATTGTGCCCCAGCCTCCCCTTACACATTGGTAACATCAAGTCATGCGTGGGGTGCAGTAGTAGAAAAAGCATTTTGGGGCTGCACGTAGAGGACCATGACACTCATTGAATAGTAGAGAAGTGGCCTTCATTACACATATGTGACGCAAGGATGAACGTGATGAGGATAACTACTCCGAATCCATGGAGCTTCTCTGGACTCCTCACAGAGACTTCTCGAATCCACGAGGAAAGAAAGTAGAAAATAGAAAGAAATTCTAAGAAATTCGAAATTGATTAATTGATCATTGATAATTGTCTAATGTGTCTCCTCACACCATTAATATAGAAAAAAAAAAACTAAAATTCGTAATTACCAAAAATAGCAAAATTCTAACTCTAATAAAAATCCTAATTCTAATAAAACTCTTCTAAGGCCTAATTTCTAAAAATAAAAATTGCAAATAAACTTTCTCTAGAAGAGTCCTAGTATAACTAAAAGTTATTTCTAAAAGGAAAGAAAATCTAAAACTCTAAAAATATTTAAAAAATCGGAATTACTAAAAATAGTAAATTTTTTCTAAAAATTCGTTTTTGAGCTGAAATCGCACGTTTTCTGACGAAACGGACAGATGCGACCCACTTTGTGGGTCGGTTCACCTCGGATGGCTCGTTTCAGTAAAGATCGATAGGTTGCATGCCCCATAACGATACCCGGATCAAAAGTTATGGTCAATTCACGGTCCATCTTCTTTTGCCTCAACCATGCTGGGAACGTATCTGTGACACATTCTACATCAATATGGTGGTTAGAAATTATTTACTTGCCTTCTTGAAGAATGGTTGTGACACCCACAAGGACAGGAGCAGTAGGCCTATTGAGTTTAAGAAGTGGAGAAGAAGGTGATGAAAAGCATGGAACATAAGTTGACATGACACACTCTCCTCATATATATATAACATAGTTCTTAAATATAATTTTCCTGAAAAGAGATGGTATGGCATGTACCTGTTGCCAAAGAAACCAAAAGCAGGACGCAAAAATATTTAAGCAAGCAGGGTGCACGTGTCATTGCACTTATTTTGACGACATGCAATGCAACCTTAAAGTTATTGATCCTCCAAAAATGTGGCCATCTTGTTTTCAGCCGTTCTCTAATCATATGGATAGAATAATTTGATCCATGTAGATCTTTAATTATCTTTATCATTCTTATGTTATTTGTGGGCATATTATTAGTTTTACACGTGTCAATGAAAAAAGTTCTTTAAAGTTATTCTTTGAAATAATGTGTTTTACACTTGATCATATATATATATATATATATATATATATATATATATAATTTTTTTTTTTCATTTTTTCTCGTGACTCCTCATGTCTACTTTTGAGAACAGTACGTGTCAATCTCTAAGTTACATGTCTTATATGTGTGGTTTGTTTTTTTCCTTCTAAATTGTAGACCTGACCACATGTTGCAGATATTCTTTAAAGGATGGAGTGAAGTTCTGCCCATTTTGTACTCAACCTTTCTGGGGTTAGCACTAATCTTCTTTAAAGTGCAATGTATGGCATTTGCTAAAGATCTACTTAAACACATAAAACTGAAGGCGATTTGTTATCATTTCATACCAGTTATTTGCATCATAGGTTGAATGCTCAGATGGGAACTCATTACATAGTCTGTTTTTGACAGCTTTTTCTTTGATGGTGGAGGGGAAAACGAGGAAATGCCAACATCAAAGCTTTCTGGTGGAGCACAAATTCACTATATTTTTCAATCAATCTTTGTGAAGAGTTTGGAAGTTTGCATCACACTACTTTATGATCTTATCTCCAAGTAATCATTCAAATTTATATAAAATGTTCCTTTCTACTGCCCTGCTTTACTATTGTAACCATGTTGAATTTGTGGCTACTTGTGTTAATATATAGTTTCATTGTCAATCTAGTGTAACAAAGTTTTCTCTGCTGGTAACTGTTATTGAACTCTCTTTCTTATCTTTGCATTTGTATGGTAATGTGGCATGCTAGGGACAATTTGTCCGACTTTTACATTGCTACTAGTCCTAGCCTCATGTAATTTGGAACCTCTTTCAGGAAGTGGATCCATGTGATGACTCAACTGATGAAGACATCCGCACCACTATTCAAAATGCTACTGGCCCTAAAAGTGCTTTATTTGTACCAGAGGTGAGTGTTGTAAAGCTTCTTGATTTCCGGGAGTGGACTTCCAAATGTTTTGGATAAATCATTCATTTGTTTTGAAATTCTCGGTTGTTTGGTTTCCTGTGTTCTGATAGTTAATAATTAACAAAATCTTTAGGTCCCATTTGGTTTTCATGTAATTAACCAGATTTTGTTGGTGGTTCAGTCCAACTGGTCAGACCTACTTGGTCTATTTTGAAATGTTCTGTTTTTCAACAGATTTACAGGAATCTGTAGATTTTGTTTTCTTTTTGTGATACTTATACTGCAAGTGTTTTTCAAAAGATATGAAATTTGCACTTTGTGATTGAAATTATCTCATTACGTTAAGTTTATTTGAGTAGAAACGAAAATCCAATGAATTGTATTTCAATTATGAAATATTGTACTTGGTTGCCATGGTGATGATTTGTTTGACATGATGTTCAGGCTCAAGGGGTTTAAAAGGTTGGGTGGTTCTTTGTTATTCTAGCAGACTCTGACGGTACATGCACTTGTACTCTGAAATTGTACATGCATCATGCATGTAATTCAGTTAAGTTCAGACACATTTCAGTTTATTCTTTGTTATGTTTTCCTTTTTTTTTGGTTAGATATATGATTATTTTTTTTTTATTTTTTATTTTTTTTTATTTTTACAAAGAAGGTTGCCAGATAGTCATTTGAACCAATCATTTTCCTCAAAATTTCAATTAAATAAATATATTTTCAAATGGAGATTAACCACTTTGATAAGAGTAAATTCCATCAGTTACATCGTGTTTAACTTTTAGGTGAAGTTTGAGAAGAGTAAATTACATTTTAGTTGAACCTCTAGAAAAACTTGATGAAGTTAATGTATTCTTGTTCATGTAAGATGCGTTGTTTTGCATATTTGAATTTACCATACCCGAAGATGATAGATGTGGCGATGCCAGCAAATATGGTCTGTGGGTTGCAAGATGTAGCTTGAAAGGTCAAGGAACCTCTATCCGGTAGCCTCTAGCTGGTTAAACCCTTCAAATTGTGATGTGTCGAACAAAAGGGGTTATGTACATATTATATTGTTGAATGCCTGCTGTGTGAATTGATGGACTATTGCTAGAACTGGAAGCCTATGTATGAAAATCTTCATTTGGCATGCCAAAATAATCCTGAGCATGATAATGAAATCACCCAATGGCACTTTTACAATCAAACCTGCTTTCCATATTTTTTCTTTTTCCTTTTTAATGGTTGTGTTGTGTTAACTAACTAATGATTGGTTCATTTTTATGAACTTACGTCAGCTCAAGGACTAATTAAAAATGTCTGCCATACTGAACTACTAAAACTCTGAAGTTACACTACCATTGAGTAAGCAAACGTTTACAACCTTCTTTCATTATTTTTATTGTACTTCGGTTTTCTATAGAAAGCTGTCATTTATTTTCATGTTGTACAAATTATTCAAGCCATTAAATTTGTTTTTTTTTTTTTTTTTGAAAATGATGAGGTTGGAATTCATAAATATTGATGTCTTCTTGATTTGTTAGAACTCTTTAGCAAGCAACAACTGATCCTAACATAATGGCTATTTCGATTCCAAGAGTAGTTGAATAACTTGCAATGAACTTTCTACATTCATTCCCAGTGAGATTGGCATGACAGGCTACATTCATTCCAGATTTCGATGATACTTTGTGGTAAGTGTTGATTGATTGCATTTTTATTTCCCATCTGCTTTTGTCTTGATGTGCTGAGTTGTAGATTGCAAGTATTATAGTACCCTATCATTTGTACACATCCCTTGTTTTTAGATCAACTCTTGATTGTTTCTACAAATAGTTTTAGATTAAGATCTATATTAATAACAGATTTTTTATTTTATTTTTGGTATTTGATTTTTTTAGAGACAATCTAAATCTTATTTCAGGTAATTCATTGAGAACTCAGAGGTTTGCTGGCTAGTTTTGAAGCTTAAGATTCAACTATATTAATCATTTCAAGCAGTTTAATCCAAACTATCCAAAGTTTATTTCTTGATCAAACTTTGGTTTATACGTTAGTTTGAATGTAATTATTATATTCACAAAAAAAGTGAGAATTAGCTTATATTTTGAAAGATTTAGCTCATATGAGTTGTGAGATTTGGGATATATGTTTTTCATTAGCATAGATTTAATTATTGTATTAACATTCTTCATAAGATTGCTTTTTAGATGGAGTTGTAATGATCCTTCATGGCCAGGTGGCAACCATGGATTGGATATCATATATACAATCAATTTTTGATGGAAATACAAATTTTATATGTTTGGGATTTGAATGGTAGATCTGATTTTGATTTCTTCCTTTTCTTTTGTGTAGTGATTTATCTCAAGAAGTGAGATTTATAGTGTGTTATGCAGAATTTCGATAAATTGAATGCTTAGATGGATGGAAACAAGATCTTCGAAGCTGTGGGCTGTGTTTAGTTCCAATTACAAGCACCTTATCAGTTACTAATGAGATCGGAGCTGATTTTTCGACATCCATGTTCGGAGGAATTTCACAATTTTGAGGAACTGATTGTTGCAATTTAACCAAACCCAATGATATTTAGCATAAATTTAAGTATTGTATCAACGGTCTTCCTAAGATTGCTTTTATATGGAGTTGGGTATCATATATACAATTAATTTTTTATGGAAATACAATTTTTATATGTTTGAGATTTGATTGGTAGATTTGATTTTGATTTCTTCCTTTTCTTCTGTGTAAACTTTCTCAAATAGGTTGGTTGGTTGGTTTGGGGCTTTGAAGAACATGTTATTGAAATGGGCATTAAGCTAGTTTTGGATGTGTTCATTGGTTAGCCAATTCATTTTCATTTTTGTTTTTAATTTAATGAGAAACATTGATGGTTTTGGCCGCCGGATATGCTGACGTCTTTGTCTGTTGGAATTAGCTGTCGGAAACACCGACGATTATTACCGTCGAAAACGTGACTTAACAGTCGAAAATGCCAATGGTTTTAGCCGTTGAAAATGCCGACGATTTAAATCCCTTATGGATGTAACTACAATTAACATCACTACAGTGGGGCTATCGAACACGAGTTCAGAAGTGAATTATGCGTCGGACGAATCTACCCCCATTCCCGACAACCCTTCCGACGTCTAAAAGCCATCAGGGAAGGTCAATGCCGATGGTTTTTAGCCGTTGGTGTTGCCCTGTTTTTTAACAATATATGCAATGTGTAACTAAATTGATGCAAATATATTCGAAGTTTATTTATATAATTTAAAATTGTAAGAAGTGTGGAAACACAAGTAATACATTCAAAAATAAAAAAAGAATTACTAGATTAGGTTATATACGTGTTTGATTTTATGTTTGGACACAAACATTGCAACCGATTTGTGAGAAATTAAAATTTTTTAATTTTTAAATTTTTTTTTTTCACAACTCAGCCTGTCTCCTGCAAATCTCAAAATCGAAACTCCCAATTAATGATTTTTCATGCAAAACATGAAAAATTATGGATTTGTAATAATTTGACGACTTAACATGATTTACAGAAAAAATGAACGAAAATTGAAAATGCACACCGAATAAAAAATGTGGAATATATCCCATTACTTGTGCATTTCATATCATATAGGTGGGATACACGACATATTGGCCGATATCATTGATATTAAAACAGTGATCGCACTCTTCTAGCCACATATTATATTAAGATTATTAAAATTATAATGGTACCAACCTGACATTACTTTCCTACGAACTCTCTCTTTCTCAATTGTATATAGGACGTTTTCGGGTTAATATTTGAGTTTGAATAAAACTCCTATCACGACAACTTCCTTCAAAGAAAAGGCTGGTTGGGAGGGTGAGAGATATGGAGAGAGAGTTAGAGATATAAAAGGGAGAGGCATTAACAATATAGATAAGATATGAGCTTAAGATTAGACAAAAAGTTAGGAATTATGTTTGGATAAAAGGGAGAAATGAGATATGAAATCTCTTTCAAATTCAAATTAAATTTTTTTCACTGGCATTACATCACTTATGTCTTGAATTGTACTGATTTCTAGGCTCATGGTGAAAATTTTGAGGCGCACCTGGACAAGTTGGATCTTATGCATGTTCGGCAGAAATAGTACTGAAGCTAGGAAAGTCAGGGCTCCCTATGCCTACGCCAGACACGCCAGGCCATAGTGCAGTCCAGATTTCAAGAGTGGTGATTCTTCAACCGTGCGAACAAGGGGAGCGGATTAGGTGAGACCCCGGATCTGACTTTGAGGTCCACTAGGATGAATCTGACTGCATCCACACTATCCATCCCTATTGAAAGCTCATTTTAATCCCAAGTGGACCAATAAAAACTTCTTGTGAGCCATAAAAGCTTTGGATCAAGATACTCATGTGGTCTATTCATCCAGGTGTTTGTGACCTTATCAACACGTTGGATGGCAAACAAACATTCCCTTGGAGTCCGTGAAGTTTTTAATGGTGGGGATTCAATCAAAACTGTTTCCTGTGGTGTTGTCCACATAAGATTTGAGTCGGCTTCATTTTTTTGGATCATGCTGAGCTTTCAAAATATTTGGACGGTGTGGATTTAAGGCACAACCATCACTGTGAGCCCCACAGTCAGGGGTCCGCTCGCCTTGGTGGATGCGGGGTCTCACCTAATCGGCTCCGGTGCATGACATAGTTGTATCACAATTCAGACCACCCAAGTTACTAAATGCAATCCTGGATGGAGTATAACCCAAACAATTACGCCAAGAACAACATTTTGCTAATCCCATTTGATGGCTATTAATTGGATGGTTAATATTTTCTGATCAGCTTCATTTTTTGGACCATGTTTTAAAATGAGATTTCAAAACGGATGGACAACGTGGATGTAAGACACATGCATCACAGTGGGCCCCACAGTCAGGGATCCAACGAAATGCATCCACTTACCGGTGCGTTCAGTTGGACCGTAATGTTCGACAACACTATATATGTTAGGGGGTGCGTAAAATGCAGAAATCTGTAGGGTCTACCATATTGTTTATGTAAAATCCAATCCGTTCAGTAGGGTTTATCCTTGATCTGAAATCTTGGAGTAAAAAATCAGCTAGACCTACAGCTTAGGTGGGACAGACGATGGGATGCTGAACCATAAGATTGAGAGTGGGGCCAGTATGGTGTATACTTTAGTCAAACAAGTTAATCACGTGTAACACACCAGGATGAAGATAAATATACAGAGCCTAGCCTGATTAAAAAAGCTCATGCACGCCACACCGTGTGAAATTAGTACTGATCGTGGACGCAGTTTTACATTGGTCCCGTTGGTGTGGCTCATATGAGATTTAAATTAGGTTGACTTTTGTATCTACGGTGAAAATAACATTTCTCACCAGATGGACGGAATAGATTTTACATATGCTACATGGTGAAACCCACAGACCTTTAGCGTCTTAAGCATGATAACTGAGTCCTCTTCAGTTTGTACGTGTGGGACTCTTTTATTGCATTATTGCCTTCCTTTACGGCTAGGAAATGTGCTACCTGTGTCCTCTCAAGTCAAGGTCGTTCCCATTTAAGTCAAAAAGAGCATATAATTGAGTCCTTTATAGTTTGTACGTGTGGGCCTCTTTTGTTGCATTATTGCCTTCCTTTACAACTAAGAAATGCACTACCTGTCCCCTCTCAAGTCAAGGTCGTCCCCATTTAAGTCAAAAAGAGCATGTTAATTGAGTTATTTTTAGTTTGTACGCGTGGGCCTCTTTTATTGCATTATTGCTTCCTTTACAACTAAGTAATGCACTACCTGTCCCCTCTCAAGTCAAGGTCATCCCCATTTAAGTCAAAAAGGCTGGGAGCGGATTAGGTGCGGGCCACGGGGACTAATCGAAGAAGGTGTGGTCCCAACTGTGGGGCCTAGATGCAGGTATTCTATATCCATTCTGTTCATCCATTTGATCATCCATTTGTTCATCCGTTTTTTTCATATTATTTTAGTGTACGAAGGTGACGCAGGGAAGGACGTGATGAGGTTGATCACAATCTTCCTTAGGGATAACTACTCTAAATCTAAATAATTTCTTTAGACTCTTCGTAGAGATTCCTCAAATATATGAGGGATGAAAACATAAATATTTTCTAATAATTCAAAATAAATTAATTGATGATTCAAAAAAATTACAATTCTTTACATATTGAAATCAAACTTAGTATGAAATTTTAGAATCAAACTCCAACTCAAACTCTCTAAAAATGTGACTTACTATGTATAGATGGTCATAATTCCTACGGCAAAAAATAATAACTGTGTAATTTGGCTAACCACACTATTCTCCTAATTTTTCTAAGCCCTTTTCATGTTGGGCACATCTCCTAAAACTCAAAGGATCAAGAGTTATGATCAAATTAAAACTTACTATTTATAGTAAAAATAGAAATAAAAAGGACTTTTGATCGTCGATTTGATAGAATCTTGCAAATTCGGCATGGACAACCCAATATTTGGTTGGCTAAAAGTAGCTTCTCCTACCCCAAAATCATATACGATATGTCGAAAAACTCATTCTAGTTTGCAAGATATGATTGTTTTGAGGTTCAAATGGTCCTTGATCACTTCTGCCTTCGATCGGGTCTTCTCTAGTCCATCTTGGCCATGAAAGTGTCTGCGAGCCACTCTACATAAATCCCCCTACTTTAAAAGAATTCGTCCTCGAGTTCTCGTCCTTCTTCATTTCATGATACTCGGTCAAGTATATGATTTTGAAAGTATACGAGATCTCTGTGTCATCCGGAGGATCAACAACATAAGCATTGTCGTTAATCTTTCGGAGGATCAGTACCGGTCCAATCTTCTTTTTCTTCAACTTGTTGTAACTTCCGATTGGAAATCTCTACTTGCATAGATGGATCATAACATGGTCGCCTACCTTGAATATCTTTTATCGTTGATGTTTGTTGGCTTGCTCCTTGTACTTGTTATTCAAGGTATGCAACGTGGCTTGCACATTCGTATGAATGCTCACGATTCGGTTTGTCATATATTCTTCTGTAATGTTCATGCCCGGGAACTTGGGCAAAGGGACCAAATCAAGCGTGTGTTGGGGCACTCACCATAAACAATTTGGAACAAGTACTTCCCTGTCGAGCGGTTTACCATATTGTTGAAAGCAAACTCTACTTGAGATAAGGTTAAATCTCATTGCTTCATTTTGTCACCTGAAATCTACTGAAGGAGGTTTTCCAATGTTCGATTCATAACTTCAGTTTGCCTATCGGTCTGTGGGTGGTAGGCACTATTGAACTGAAGTTGTGTACCAAATCAATTCCACAAAGTCCGCCAAAAAATGGCTAATAAACTTCGTGTCACGGTCAGAAGTAATGATCTTGGGAACCCTGTGTAGCCGCATTACCTCTTTAAAGAATAGATTCGCAACATGTGTTGCATTGAGAGTCTTCTTATATGAGATACAGTGTGACATCTTTAGAAATGATCGACTACCACGAACACCGAATCCATATTGCACTGTGTTCGTGGGAGACCAAGTAGGATCGTCCATATATAAGTCCTCCCAAGGGCCGTCCGGCAAATGCAAGAGGGTGTAAAGGCCCGTATTCTAAGATTTCCCCTTAGAGGTTTGACAAACATTACAACACTGCACTTCTTTACCCACATCATGTACCAATTGCAACCAATAATATCGGTCATCAACAAGAGTTCGTGTCTTGTCTTGCCCAAGGTGTCTACCAACGCCACATCCATGTAGCTCTTGAATAATCTTCTCCCTCAAAGAACTTTGGTGGTCAGAGGCTGCCAGGGATGAAGAAGGGTATTCTCTCCACTATTGGTGCTTGACGGGGGGGTCCTCCTGTCATGTGCTAGCTAATGTGGCACGCGAAAAGGTGCCTTTACTGGCCTGTCAGTGATTGCTTGTACTGTTCCTTGTAAGATGATTGGCTCCTATGCTGAGTGTGCCTCTTCTAAGATGACTGACTCGTAACTTGGGGGTGCCCCTTGTAGGATAATTGGCTTGAAGTCGGAGGGTGTGCTTTCCAATACCATCGGTTCCCATGGTTGATAAGGAGTGATCAGCTCAGTTGCTGGGAGAGGGTTTGGGGTGCCCCTTGCAAGACCAGTGGTGCATTTAGTGTAACATCTCGGATTTTCACGGCCCGAGTTTATACTCGTGCCCGATAAATTCGTATGTTAATAACGCAAAGTGAAAATGTCTTGAGGACCTGCCTTGAGACTTCTCCCATCAATATCACATCCGTTTACACTTGTGATGGAAATCAGTCATAAAAATAAAATTAACTGTTTTTCTTATTCCAGAAGTAATTAAACAAATTGTCAAAGGCTCTCACAATGGGAGATTAATATAAAGTCGAGTAGCATCGGAAATGTAAATAAAAACTAAGTCCTATTTTCTAATCTATGCAGCACGTGATCCTCTGGTTCTTTAATTTGTTTGTCACCTACATCATCTGTACAGTTGGGAGAGTGTTAATGCCCTACTCATAATGACAGTTATCCTTTAAAATTAACAGTAATTCAAGAGATTCATAAAAGTAAAGTAGGGGTCTGATACGTCCCATGCTCCACTAACACGAGGGTATCAGCATGCGCAAACAACTTACATGAGATGCATGCCTAGCAAAGTGTGTGGGGCTCATCATACATAGTGATCAGCACAATGTGGAATACGATTTATAGATAATTGGCTCGACCCACACTCTCACTATACGGATATTTGCTGGTGTGACCAACACTACCATGAATTTACGAGAACTCCTCAGAGCGCACAACACATGAGCTGGGTGAATTACGTGACACGATTTGTTCATGGAGCTACTATTTACGACATCCAATCCTGGAGTGATGTGACACTACATTTGCAAATTATACACATCGATTTATGCACCATTACCCGAATGCTCAAGGACTTACGTGCCCCGAGAGGGTCTCCACCCAGAGCGCATTACGTCCATGATAGAATATTTGAATTATTACATCCATGGTAGAATATTTGAATCATTAGTCGTGATACATCTTACACATCACTTGCACTTATAGAGAATATAAGCTGAATCATAACGAATATAACTGAATTTGAATCATAAAGAATATCAATTGAATTATGGAGGTTCTGGAATAGTAAGACACAAGCCCAAGCCATAAAGATAGATGGCACAAGGCCAGTATAGTAAAGAGAAGAGTGACAATAGTCAACTCAACAAAAGTGGCAATGGACAATATAATAACAAGAAAAGTGACAAGGGCCAACTCAAATAAAGCTATGAGTGACAGGGCCAACTTAATAAATTTGATAAGATAGGATAAGGCTTGTATCCATGGCCTCACATAAATTCAGATAAATTTCTTATAATTGACATGATGTCATATTCCCCGCAGGGCCAATAATTGTAATGATAATAACTGAATCAATTGATAGGATGATTCCCAGAAAAATATAAACATGAGCGGCAGATGATTCACATCATTAAAGATATAGAAAAGCAAGATAATTCATATCATTAAAGGTATGAAAAGGCAGGATAATTCGCATCTTTAAAAGCATGGAAAGACAGGATAAATATAATAACTTAAATTAGTGTAAGCTTAAAAGATAAAACCCTCACCTTTGCCCTTTTTATCCTTCGGCGGTGTTCCTTATGGTAAGTCTTAACTTGGTTTTATTCCTGTTTTTAGATTTATATTCTAATTAGATTAAATATGTTTAAAGACATTGGATTTGGCAGGCTGTGTAGTGGCCCTATTTTGATGGGTTTAGGTCCATCCCAATCACTGTGTAAACTTGGTTGGTCGTGATGGCAACCCTGTGAATAGGGATTTAGAAAGGAAACAGAAAAGCAAGAAAGGGATGAAAGGAAAACAAGAAAACAAAGAAGTATTTGAATTTGAACTGTGTGATGGAGTGGATTCGGAATGTCTCAACTGAAATTCCCTCTTGTTGAAGAAACCTAGGCTGCTTTCTTTCCTTCTCTTTCTTTTCCTTTCCTCTCCCTGTCCCTGTTTTGCTGCTGGAGGATCGATTTCTCTCTCTCTCTCACGTCTTTCCTTACTTCTCTTTCCCTCGTCCTTGGTCGGATGAAGGCCCTTTATAGGTGGAGAGAGTCTCTAGACTCTTCTACGCAAATCCAGATGCGGATCTGTTATGCAGCCGCGTGCGGAACTTGTTGTTACGCAGTCACGCATCGCGTTAGCAGGCAATCTTGGACTGGTTCTGAATCACACTGGTTGTTTGCTCGACGTGGGAAGGGTCAAAATTCCCTTCCCAGCACTCTGGACGGTGCGGATCAGGCTTTAAGTCCATGCTCTGATTATCGAACTTGTCGCAGCGGGCCCTGTTTTCGCATGTCTCACGTCGTCCGCGTTTCGCTGCGGACGGTCTTCTGGCGAAAACGATGGGGTCCACGATCTCGAGTCTGCGAGAAATCTGCACCATTCACTGTTTCCAGCATATGATTTTGTTCTAGAAAGAGGTGTTTCGGTGTGGCCCATTGAGTCAAACTCGCTTTGGTGATCCGAGCGCCTGAATGGTGGCGATGATCCCTAATCCAATTCTTGCGCGGTTTCATTGGGTTTTGGTCGGCGGTCTCGTTCCATTCAGATGGACAGATCTGATCGATCATCAAGATCGATTTGGTGGCCCAGGGACGATACCCGCAGGTTTTCGTTTGAAATCACTACGGCGGGAAAAACGGACGAAGAGTCCGTTTTCTTTTCTTGCGGGTCAGACCCACTTTGATCGCTTTCCCGGTCTGGTACAGCGCAGGTACACCCCTGACGTTGTGTGTGCATCATGGTGGGGCCCACAGAGGTGTCCTCCTGGGGAATCTCACCGTCCATTTGTTTCTCTATCTAGTTTATCGAGTTGGGCCCAAGTTTGAGGCATATCCATAGATTAGGTGGGCCTCAAATCAATGGTTAATGGATGATCTATCCATTGGACTATTTTTACAATGATCCAGGGGTTGAAATCCAACATGTACGGATACTTTGTGATATATAGGCATGGCGTAGAATTTCATATTAAGCGGATGGTGGGAACCATGTGATCTAGCACTCAGGGGTCTAGGTTAGTGGTATTTTCATAATTATTATTGATCTAAGAGTTTTGTGAAATCCGGTGGTTCTACATGGTTATATGCACTTTTCCAAACAGTTTTTACAAAAGAGCTTATATCTAAATCCTTATGGATAAGGTGTTGTTTGTCTATTCATCTAAAGGACTATACACCCGTATATATCCCATTGAATCTCATGGTAAGGCTCGAGGACTTTCGATTCTCGAGAATCAAAATTTTTTGGGGTATTACATTTATGTAGTCTCTTAATATAGTGTGGATAGACCGTAGAGGAGCGAAGAAATGATCAATGCTTTCCTTTTCCAGGAAGTTGATAGCTGGACCTTGTGATGAGCTATGGTCTAATGGATGCCGTGAGAGAGGATTCTGAAGGATATTTGTGGGAGTCGTTAGTCTAGTCCGAAGGGTTGACATAGATATCTTTCAACTATCGATGAGATCTTGGATTGCATGCCGCAAGGAGAAGTATCTTTCTGTCAAGTGACATTGGCCATAGTGGAATTCGCATTACTCATTCTCATTGTAGTTCATTGGCAGAGGATTTGTATGTGGTATGGGTTGCAGAGGAGTGAGGAGTTGTTTTTAGACTAACATTGCCATGATTTGGCTGTATGTTTGTGTGAGCGAGTGGAGTGAATCTCCTTAACTCACTATTCTGATGAGGGTACTGAATATTTCTCCTGAGTTGTTGCTGTTGCTGTTGTTGTTGCAGAGGTTACGGTTGAGGATTTTGCCACGGCGGATGTGATAGTTAATATCTCTATTGTTAATATTGAGGACGGTGTTGCCAGGTACTGCTGGCGCCCTTGTTGAGGTGCATTATGGGTGCCTTGAGCTATGACAATGATGTTGGTTTTTGCAGGGTGATTGGCAACACCGTTACTGTTTTCGTTCCTGTTTCCTATGGGTCTTCCTTTCACCTTGTTCTAGTTAACTTGAATGGCCTGATGAAGCCACGAGGAGAATGTTCCTGGGCGTACTCCTGCTTCCAGTCACTTTCTAATACATATGAGTTGAGCGAAGTTCACATAGGGATGCGAGATCAGATATCTAGAAATGCTCAGATTTGTTGAATGAATGATCATATAGATTTGTTCCTCGTCATTAATTGGAGTGCGCATCCCGGCGGCCATCATTCACCATCATCTTACATATGTTGATAACGTTTTATTGCCTTTTTGCCTCAAGGTTACCAAATCTGCTCTTTTGGAAGCCATGTTGAGGTTGTAGGCAAACATGTCGACAAATGCCTATGATAGTGGTTCCCAGGTCTTAATCTGGTGACAATCCAAGGAAGTGTTCCATTCTAAAGCATCACCCTTCAGAGATTTTCGGGAATAGGTGGATAAGCGCTCCTTCGTTTCCTGCCTCTACAATCAATTCTTCACAGAATGCCTTGAGATGTGTCGTAGGACATTCGCTGCCATTGTATCTTTTGAAGTTGGGTACCTCGAAGTTATGAGATACCCACGCATCTGAGAAGGGACACAGGTCCCTAAATTTTGTTGAGAGGAGATCGACCACTTGTTGACTTTGAACTTGATTTTGCATGGTTTGGAGTTGCTCCCATAACTTCTCCATCTTTGTGCAGCTCGTTTGAGAGACTAACACCTCTTATGGCAAGGCCCATTCTGCTTATTCAGCATAGTGATCAATTTCTTTGAACCTATGGCTCCCGTTAAGGGGATCTGGTTGAAATGTAACCGTGTTCTCGTGTGTGGGGAACTGAAATTGAATAACACTCCTGGTTGGGGGGAGGTCGAGATGCTGGAAAGTGACCCCCTTATTGTGTATTCATCACGTTTCGCAGGTTAAACTGGACTTAACACTAACCCCCGTTGTGGGCATTCGTCAGTGCTGGTTCAGGACTTCCGGTCAGGGAAGCTACTACTTGAAATTGATTTGAAATCTCTGTTGTGGGATGTGCTGGAAATTGATTTGAGACCCTTATTTTAGTATCAATTTGAAATCGAATTGGAAATTGATTGGAGGCCTCAGCTGCGAGACTGTTCTGAAATTAACTGGGGATCCTATTTATAAGATCAGTTTGAAATTACACTGGAAAGTGATCGAGAGTCCCGATTGAGGGATTGGTTTGAAACTGAATTAGAAATTGACTAGAGATCATGTTTGTAGGATCGGTTCGAAATTGAGCTGTAAATTGGTTGGAAGCCTCTGCTGGGGAGCTGTCCTAAAATTGACTAGAGATCCTGTTTCCAAGATCAGTTTGAAACTGATTTGAGACCCTAGTTGCGAGATTGGCTGGAAACTAATTAGAAGCCCCAGTTGCGATGTTGTTCTGAAATTGAATGGGAATCCCGGTTGCGGGATTATTTTGAGATTGACTCTCGGCTATGGGAAGGTATTAAAAGAAGTGCCCATTGGTTGAGGGCTGTGCTGGCTGGTGTCGGTAGTCTTGTGCGGAGTCCGACAGCTGAGCTTGATTTGAACTAGAGGTTGGAAAGAGCCTGTGAACTGATTGTTGTTGTTGTTGAACTGGACCAACTTGGTTGTTGGCTGCGGTAACTTGCGCTTGCATGAATTGCTGGAACATGTCTTGCATGAAGATATGGATGGACAGTTATTGCCTCACCCATGTAATGCCGAGTACTTGAAAATCTACTACATATGATGGATTTCTACAAGCATTACGAATGCATTTGACTGGCCACCTTGGGAAAAAGCTACTCATTATTGACAAATCGCTACATGCTTGACTATGAGAAACTTCCCTTATTTAAAGGAATCACTACCAAAAAAATGAGCAAACGCTATGGACTATGTAGCTCTGTAGCTACGGCTTTAATCCGTAGCTAATTAGCTGCGGATTTAATCCGTAGCTAAAACATACTTAATCTGTAGCTAAAACCCAGCTCCCCAGAGGAACTTGACTATGCTTAAGGGGCTCCATGGGGCCCATTGCAATATATTTATTTTATCTAATAGGTCCATAAATTTTGAAATATCATTTCAGTACATGAGCCCAATAATTAGAAAGATCAAAAGTCTAAGTGGACCACACCATGAGAAAGAATGAAAAATAAAGTTACATCGTTAATATGTGGTGTGGTCCACCTAAATCGTAGATGCGACTCATTGTTTGAATAAACCCTAAAAATGATTCGTTAAAATGAATGAACGGAGTGGATAATTAATGTACACAACGGTGGGCCCCACAAGTCCTAAAATAAATCACCCCTCAAATCTCATCCGCGCACCTCCCGCGCACCTCTCCCGCGCACCCAATTTCACAAAAGCAAATGCCCCCCCTCTCTCTCTCTCGCCCACACGCGACTCACCGTCCCTCGCCCTCTCCGCCCTCTCTCTCTCTCTCTCTCTCACACTCAGCCCTCTGTCGATCTCTTGCGCTCCCTCAGCCTCTCTCTATCTCTCAGCCCCATTTCCCTCTCTGTCTCTCTCGCTAGGGTTTTCAAAACCCCCTTTTGCTGTAAGAAGGAGAAGAAGAAGGAGAAGGTGGAGATACGACGTCAACCGATCCATCTGGATGGGATTGAGGTCAAAAGACAAACCGCGAACTTGAATATGCAGTGAGGTATCTCTCTCTCTCTCTCTCTCAATCTCTCTCAATCTCAATACCAATTGAAACGATTTGGGGATTTAGGAATTTGGAGATTTATGGATTTAGGGATTTGGGGATTTAGGGATGTGGGGATTTAGGGATTTAGGGAGTTGGGTCTAATACACAACTGAACCTAAGCAGTCCAAAATAGCTGATAGAATGTTGAGAAAATATTTGATCCCCGACCCAAAGTTAATGCAGTGTAATCAGGTTTTCGGTTTGTATAAGTGGGGACATGGTTCACTAATCCAAATCATCGATCTGTTGTGTTGTGGATGGTGCACCATGGATGCACCAAACTAAAAAAAAATCTCCCAAGATTGAGAGATCCTAGCCACCAATCTGTAGGATTTTTCAGCGAATGTGGATAGTTCCTCTTGTATACATATAACTGATGGATATCTTAATCACTCAAGCTGAACCTTAGCTGCTAAAAATAGTAGGAAGTGGTTGTGGGAGTGGATGCAGAAACTAGTAGTAAATAACCATTTTGAAGCCCAAAGTTTGTAGGAATTGTGAGATTATGAAGCAGGAAAAAATGGTAGATGATTTTTTTGCAACTATAGGGTGAGCTACAACACAACAGATGAATATATATATCTTGGCAACGAACATGACATGTAGATAGGATGAAATTTCTGTTTTTGAACTAGAATGACATGCTTTTTGTTTTTTGGATGATAGATTATGAAATATGATAAGGTCAATCTCTTTTGCATGCAATATATTTCCCAAAAACAGATTCACCTGGAACGCGGGGTCGTGGCGTTTGAGGGAGCTATTCTTTTTCCACAATTCTCTAGTCACAACTTGTTCCCAATCTTAATATGAAAAAACTACATTTATTTGAAACACTTGGTTACTGTTGAAGCTTGCTTTAGCACTTGGATGGTCTCAAATTCATTGCAATGCATTTGCTTGTCTCAAATAAAAGGCCTTTTCTCCTAACAACTTGTTCTGGGTATATCTTTTCTTATATCTTTGCATTATTTTATTTCTCTGAATCCTAATTTCTGAACTGGGTTATTTTTATTTTAAAGACCTCTCAAAGACAGGCAACGAAGAGACAGAACTTAGCTGTTCTGAGGGAGATGATTCATCATGGATCTCTTGGTTCTGTGGCTTGAGACGAAATGAGCTCCTTTGTGAAGTTGATGAGGATTATATACAAGATGACTTCAATTTATGTGGATTGTAAGGACAGGTTCCCTATTATGATTATGCCTTAGATATGATCTTGGATGATGACTCTTTCAGTGGATGATTTTAGTCACTAAATCTTAGTACTAATGTGTGTACAATTGCCATTGATGGCCGCAGGTATCAGGATATTGCATCTAGGCTCATAGATCTCTCCATTATCACTTGCACGCAACTTGTAGATAAGCTCTGGAATTAGAACTAATAGACTGTATTTGCATTTTGCAACTTTCAGGTATCGAATATGTTTATAATTTCTATCCGTTCATTTATATATATATATATATATATATATATATATATATATATATATATATATATATATATATATATATATATATATCTTTCATACAAAACTTCACTCTTTGACTTCTTAGTAGCTACTAGCTACCATTCAAAAAAAAAAAAAAACCTTAGAATCTGACTTCATAGTACACTAAAAGCGGTTGCACTGATCTGAATTTATTTTGCTTGTTTAGTTGTATGTGCCAAGATAAAGTTCAAAATGTGAATATACAACTCATTTCTAAGGTTTCAATGGTTGATCTTTTTATAAACATTTGCTGCACGGGCATGTCAAATTGTGCTTTGAAAATACGGCTGATTCAAGTTTAGGTCATTGAGTTTTGCTTGATTGATTTATGCATCAAGGCTACTAAGAAGTCAGTTCTCAGTCACTATTTGCGTCTAGTGCTGCAGACTCAAGAGGTAACAGTGAAGCTGGAAAAGAAGCTAGAGGATTTGCATTTCTCAGACAAACACATCATCATTCCAAACCATCTTCATGTCCCTGAAGCTGAGAGAACTGGATTGAGTTTCGGAAGCTTTGATGCTAGTTTTGGGCTTAATGCAATCTTCACAAATGGCCCAAATACTGACAAGAGCTCTACACCTTTGTCTGAGTCATCTTAGGTGATCGAAGAGTCAGCTAAGGAGCCTTCTTCAAGGTCTGAAACTTTTTCCCGCCTGTTATCACTTTTCCTATCATGTGTAGAGTAGTTTTGAGCTCTTTTGGCTCATCGTATTACAAGGGATGTTTGTTCATCTTACATGGACTGAAATTCACAAAATACATGGATAGTGTCAGCTGTAATGAATAGTGTCAGTTTTTTCTTCTATTTTCTTTTGAGCGTGGATGGTTGGAATACATGTAGAATCTTTAAATCTACACATGCATGCCATAGTTCAATTTTTTGCATCTCATTTTCATTTTTTGTTAACTTTCTATTTTCAAGTAATTTTTGGAATGAATGGTGTCAATTCATAAAATTCAGCAAAATTAGTATTTCTTTTCTTCTTCTTTTGAGTGTGGATGGTTGGAATACATGTAGAATCATTAAATGTACAAATGCATGCCTTCGATCAGATTTTTGCATCTCATTTTCTATTGTTTTTATATTTTATTTTCAGCTAATTTTTCAAATGAATGGTGTTAGTTCATAAAATTCAGCCAAAAAAAAAAAGAGAAGATTTTTCTTTTCTTTTCTTTTCTTTTCTTTTGAGTGTGGATGGTTGGAGTACACATAGAATCATTAGATCTACACATGCATGCCTTAGCTCAGATATTCACATCTCATGTTCTATTTATTTATAATTGTTTATTTTCAGATAATCTCTGTAATGAAATGTGTCACTTCATAAAATTAGCAATTTTTTTTTTCTTTTCTTTTGAATGTGGATGGTTGGAATATATGTAAAATCTTTAGTTTTACAAATGCATGCCTTAAATAAGATTTTCACATCTTGTTTTCTATTTATTTATAGTGATTGGGACTGTGCACTGATTGTCACTACATTGGTGAGCAATGAGCCAAAAATGACAGAGATTGGATTGCTCTAGTCCACGTTCTAATTGAGAACTTGATTTCCATGCAAGAAAAGGTCAATGACAATTGCTGTATTTTCTGGCGATGGCTCTGTTCTAGCTATATTGCTGCAGAGGATATTGTCACTTTATGGGACCTAGACACAAATGTTCTTGTAGTTGTAATTGGAGAGACTCTTACAGTGATTGTCTGAATATCATTATCGAATTGTGTTGTGTGTGCAAAGAAGACATTTGCTAGCTGTAATTGGAGAGACCCTACAACTTTGCATGTCTTACACTTGTGTATGTTTATTCCTTCTCTTTCACCTCTGTATGTTGGTTCTTTCTTTCTTATTCTGGATCGTTGCTGAAAAATTACTGATGGTTATCATACACATTAATTTGACATGAAAGCTTACCAGAAGAGATGTGGCCTTGGTGCAAAGAAAGAGTGCCACAGAAAAAGTTCATTTTTTTTTTAGTGTTTTTTTTATGCAGAATTCTCTATTTTCATTGATGATTTCATTGCTTTTCTTTGGAAATTGGTTTGAGATCTGTTTGATATTATTTTGATATTTGATAAGTTGAATTCTTGAAGAAGCGATGACCAAGAAAAGGAGGCGGTTGATTGATAAACAGCCCATTGGCAGTAGTGGAGGTGATTCGAGTGGGAGCCATGATCTTGAAACACTACTCAAGCTTTATGGTACGGGTTTCAAAGAACTCAAGTGGGTTTTTCTTTTCTTTTCCTTTTTTTTCCACTTTTCTTTCTGGAAGACTTTGAAATGGCATTCGGAGTACTCCTGCAGGAGGCTCTCTGAACCATGCCTTAATTAGACCTGCTAGGCAATGAACATCAATGTCATCAGGTACAATGCCCTTGTTCAGCTGGTCCCTCACATTTTCTTCCTTGCTGTTCTCGGGATTAATCATGTAACAATGCTTTGTATAATGATTGGGAAGTTATTGCATTGTGACTTTGTTTCTGGTTGAGATAGTTTATGTTATTTTTTGTGCATGTTGATATCATTGAGTTGGTAATAATACCATAGTGTATCCTGCAAGACCTTCATGAATTGTCTTGCAAATGTTGCTCATATGTTATTGTAATGTTAATGTGCATGTAGAGTCACAGATAGCATATCTCCATTTATTTACTGCAATAGTTTGTAAATCCCTCATAGTAATGCCATAAAAAGTAAAAAAGAAAAAGAAAAAAAATCCTTACCGCCACACCTAAATTGTAAATTAGTTGGGCACTCTTTTCAGTTTGACTTGTGGCTTGATTTTTACTTGCTTATGTTGCAAAAGTTGAATCCATTGAAGTAGGGAATGTGCTCTAGTTACACTTCATATAGGGGTGTTGTTGTGTGTAAAGTAGGTATATGATTCCATTCCATGAAATTTGGTGGCATGTTTTATTTATTGTTGGATTTGACTGTGATCAAGCAATCTCTTTCAGATTATTTTAATGTTCATAGGGTGAAATAGCTTTCCATCATTTGAAAAAGAATGCAAAAGGTTCCGAAGTCATTCATGGAAGTACATGTAAAACTATTAGCATTATGAGGATTAAATTGATTGCTGGGAAGGTGTGTGCTTTCTATGTGGAATCTCAGAATAGATGATCTTCAATTTTTCATTTTTCCAATTCACAGTGTCAATTGATTTCTTTGCATTCTTTGCAATTGCCAATGTATAATTTTACATCACAAGTGTTGAATGAACATCTGGCTATGGGGAAGGTGGATGAGTTGCATCCTGACTTGACAGTAGACACTCTTGGAATCTTGCATCCTGCAAACAAATTAATTCATCAACTTCCAATGGTAAAACTTCCGCCTGCTGCCACTTCCCTTGAACCACCCACTTATTTTGCACAAGTTGTGACAATGTGTTTGTCACAGGTCAGTGCATACTCATCCTTTGTAAGGATGGTGGGAGTTGGAATTGGTTTGGAGCAACAAAGAAGGAAAATGGACCCCACGACTAATGAACCGTAGTTCACAAAGTGCACTAGAGATTTCATTGGCACAGTTGATTACATATTTTACACAGGTAAATTTCCTCGTTGCAAGATGACTTTGCCTGAACTTTCTTTCCCTTTCTCTTGCCTTTAATATTTGTATTATGTCATTTGTTATTTATATATATGGTTCAGATATTGATAAAAACTTCTACTAGTTGGAGCTTTGTGATCCAACACATATGGTGAGCCCTGAAAGTTCAGCAAAGCCAGCAAGTTTACTGTGAATGACGTTCACAATTCAATTAAAATTTAGCATGTGTGCAGAGAACAATTCAATGGGAAAAAAAAATATGATCTTGGATGATTCAAAGTCAACATGGTATTATCTATGGATCAGTAGAAAAAAAAAATTAGGTTTCAAAAAATACGTACAAATCCACATATAGAATCAGGTTGGGAAAGACACAAAAATCAACACCATTCGGCAAAAGAAATCTGATCACCTAGAAGAAGAATCTGATTTTTGGTGATAGATTTAGCAATTTACACACAAGAAAATTAAACAACTAAGGATCTAGGTTGGGAAAAATTCACCAAGCTCTAATTTGAATTTGGGAGATAAATTTTACATATAAGATAAATTCATCCAGCAACTCAGAATCTGATTCTGAAAGACAAATGGGTCTTCGGTCTAGTTCTTTTTCATGGCCTGATTGGTAGTTCTTTTTCATGCTTCTGAGTATATGGTTCTTCTTCTTCTGTTTTTTCTTTTTGCTAGTGCTTACCCTTATTTTTGTTTACTTCCAAATTCCTATCGCAAAGAAATAACTGCTGTTTTATGATGGAGAAGGGAAAAAATAGAGAAAAATCTGATCATTTCATATTAGTGTGTGCATCTCTACTGTTAGTACTGGTCCGGTCCTTTTCTTGTATGTGGGAGTGGTGATGGCATGTGTTGTTTTCTTTTTTATACAGACAAATAGGTTCTTGGCAGCCAACTTTTGGAGTGTGCTATACTATTCACATCGACTGATGTACAGGGCCCCATAATTTCTCTCCTGTGTTGTTTTATTTACACCCCATCAATGAGTTCGGAGTCCGAACTCATGCTTTTGAAAAATAGAAAAATGGGAATATTAGTAAATATGGATTTTCTTGTTAAGAAGAAAATGGAAGGTAAAGAAGAGACATAACTGAAACTTTACACTGTGAAAAGTAATATTAACCATCTTACTTTCCCCGTTGAATTTGACGTCCAGGAAATGGACCTTTTCCAGAAAACCATGGATTTAAAACCATTAAATCCTTTTCAGAAATCTGTCTATCAACATTAGTTTGTAGTTTTTCGGTGATTGGAATGCATGAAACATTGATGGAAACCTGTCTATCAACACATGGACATGCATATTTGCTCATTCAGGGCCTGTTTCAACGCATCCTCAAAAGGGGCATTTTGATGGCTAATTGTTGTTTTGAGCCAACCTCCATGGATTCATTTCTGCCAACTTTGTTGGGTCACCACTTGGTGAAATGGGAGCTAAAAAAAATCCACTCGCAGATTGGTTTTTGGCAAGTCGACAAGGTCGACCCAGGAAAAAAAAAGGCACTTAGCAGACCAGGTCTACTTAAAATATCCATATAAGGTGGCCCACCTTTTATCTCTCTAGTGTTTATAAACATGGTGATAGTGCTTGCACTGGTCTGGAAAAGATATCAAAACCAAACATCCAAAGGCCAAGATGACAGGGTTTGGATCTCCTTGTGGAGCTTGCAAGTTCCTAAGAAGGAAGTGTGCTTAGGAACTTACATTTAAATCAATATTTCATCCAAAGGCCAAGATGACATGTTTGGAAAAATATGTTTCACTAAGTTAACCTACATTTACATCATTATTTCATTCTTTTTCTTATATATTTGGATATTTATTCTTTAAATGTTTATGATTATGATTGGGTGGGTAGCTGAAAGCCCTACCAACTGTCATCCATGATTTGTCAGTAACTCCAAATGCTACCTCAAAAATAGAAGGATAGTTCTCTTATATGTTTGAATATTTTCAAATCTTTCATGATTCCACAGGCAATTATTCATCCAGAAGCAATCATTTTTAAATATTTGATTTGTTAACTAGTATAGGCAGCCTTTATTGGGGAATGTAATGCATCATGAATGCCAAGAAGCTGGAGTTGGAGTATTCATGTATTTGAAGTGTTGCTTACATGGTTCAAGAGTATTTATGTTAACCTTTGTTCTTTGCAGAGAATTGGTTCCATTTCTAATTAACGATTTTTAGAATTAAAAGGATGTAGCAGGAAATGAACTTATATAAGATCTTGGAAATGAACCTAGAAGATGAAGCATTTTAATGGTTATTCATTGACTTTTTTAGATCTTGGAAATGACCCAGAAGATGAAGCTGAGGAAGATGGTGCCGATGTTGATCTTGACTCATGAAGGAAGGGGAAGTGTGTCGTTCTATAAACATCTACAAGCCAAGTGAGTTTGGATTTCTTTTTTCATTGATTCAATATCTCTTGGATTGCTTTATCTGGATTAGACTACAGAGTTTACCTTTTAGACACAGTGTCAAAAGGTTAATTCGTTGGTTAATGTAATTTAGGAATCAGCAGTTTGTATTGTCTGGTGCAATGTGATTTTTGTATGGTCCATCATACCATCCATAACAGGGCCACTAGATGCATAGTGTACAGATCTCATCTTCTTCATGTGTGCCACTTTATGGGACTGTTCAATATACATGGAAGGCCAATGGAAGCTACTAACACCATCCTCATTATAAAATCCTAATAGTGAGTTGCCATCAGAGAAACTCTGACATGTTCAAAAACTCAAGAATTTAGATTCGATGTTCAGCTGGTTCTTAAAGTGATTAGATCTTACTGTACATTTGATAACATGTATACTTATATGTTGTTGGTTTTGATGATGCTAATTATCTATGATATGTAAAAACAGATGGTGGTGAGAAAATAAACCCACACTCAAAGGGCTGGGATCATCTGATTTAGCCTATCCTTTTGTGTAGTCTTTGTGAGATGGCATGTAATAACCTTGTTGCATGCCATGCCACCTAATTTTCGATTCGCTTAATTGAAACTTTTGATTGTTCATTAATTCAAAAGGTCTCTCCATGGACATGGATTGGCTGGAATCTTCTGTGGGTAGAGTGTCTAGTTTCTAGCAACGGTCTGGATCTAGAGTGTCTAGTTAATTATCACCATAAGTACGGTCTGGATCAATGAAAGTTGGGCTTACATGGCCCTCATCTATAAAGATTACTGGTTTTTTCCCCCTAAATTTATATGTTGAAGTAAATGACATGAATTGGTTGTGATTGTTTTTCTTTACATTGAATTCAACTATATTTTACCTGTATGTAAATAGTAAATAGTGAAATTCCTGGATTCTCTGCCATTTTGCTTGCTGCAGAGATCTGCTAAGATGACAGAGCCTTCTAAGGTTATTCATGTCCGAAACGTTGGCCATGAAATATCTGAGGTATTTCATACCATCTCTTTTTATTTTGAGTGTTGAAACTCTAATTACAATTTGTCTTCATAGTTGTTGCCTTTGCACCTGTTTCTGTTTTTCAGAGTGATCTGCTTCAGCTAGTGCAAGTCTGCGGTTTTGAGAAGCGATCGATTCCTAGGATGTATGTGTCTTTCAGGGGTCATCTGCACCTTGGAAGCATACAATGGAAGGTAAGGAAAACCCTCGAGTTCTCTTCTTTGAATCATGATTGGAGTGACCTGGCCATTTGGACAGGCCGTATTTATGATAACCCATTCTCAAATCCAAAAACATATAACCTAAACCTAAACCAAAACCAAAACTTATAACCTAAACTCGAACCCATTCTCAAATCTGAAAACCTATAACCTACACCAAAACCTATAACCTAAACCCGAACCCATTCTCAAATCCCAAAACCTATAACGTAAACTAAACCTTAACCAAAACCTATAACCTATAACCTAAACCAAAACCTATAACCTAAACCAAAACCGAAACCTATAACCTAAGCCCGAACCCATTCTCAAATCCCAAAACCTATAACCTAAACCTAAACCTATAACCTAAACCAAAACCAAAACCAAAACCTATAACCTAAACTTGAACTCATTCTCAAATCCCAAAACCTTTAACCTAAACCTAAACCTTAACATAAACCTATAACCTATAACCTAAATCAAAACCTATAACCTAAACCAAAACCAAAACCTATAACCTAAACCCGAACCCATTCTCAAATCTAAAAACTTATAACCTAAACCAAAACCTATAACTTAAACCAAAACCAAAACCTATAACTTAAACCCGAACCCATTCTCAAATCCCAAAACCTATAACCTAAACATAAGCCGTAACCTAATCCTATAACCTAAACTCAAATCCCTAAACCTTAACCTATAACTTAACCTAAACCTATACTTATAATCTAAAATTATTCCTAAATCCCAAAACCTATAACCTAAACCTAACCTCTCCCTAAACTTATAACCTAAACTCAATTCCCTAAACCTAAACCTACAACTAATCCTAATCTCAACTCCATAACCTAAACCTAAACCTAAACTTGAAAACCCAAACTTAAACCCAATCCCGAACCTGAACCCGATTTCCTAAACCTAAACCATAACCCATTCTCAATTCCCTAAAGCTATAACCTATAACCTAAACCTAAACCTAACCTAAACTTATAACCTTTCACTAAACCTTTAACTTAAACCTAAACTTAAAACTTAAATGTATTCTCAAATCCTTAAACCCAAACCTACACCTAATCCTAATCTCAACTCCTTAACCTAAACCTAAACTTGAAAACCCAATCCTAAACTCGATCCCGAACCCGAACCCGATTTCCTAAACCTAAACCTTAACCTATAATCAAGTTCCCAAAAGCTATAACCTATAACCTAAACCTCAACCTTAACCTAAACCTAAACTAAAACCTATAACCTATAACCTAAACTTAATTATAACCTATAGCCTAACCTTAACCTAAACCTATAACCTAAACCTAAACCAAAACCTATAATCATATGGTGAGACCATTTCTTTTATGTTAATTTCATTCCTCTTTGAGTTTTTTTTTTTAATTCATTAAGAAAAAAAAAGTGGTTATACGTGATGCACTTCTTTCACTGTCTTTCTTTTCCCCAATGGGCATTCTAATTTATGAATGACATGACTGTTTGTAGGATGATGGAATATACGAAGCTGTTGAAATTTCAAGGTGAAGTCGAGCACATTTCTCTAATGAAGCTAAAGATTTGTATTTTCAGCATTATTGTAATTGTAACTGTAATTGATTGTAATTGTAATTTGATTGAATGAAGGATTATAATTGTAATTGATTGAATGAAGGATTGTAATTGAATGAATGAATGATGTAATTGATTGAATGAATGATTGTAATTGAATGAATGAATGATTATAATTGAATGAATAAATGATTGTACAGGTGGTAACTGAATGAACAAATGATTTAATTTTTCAATGTACAAAATAGCTACGGATATTGACCGTAGCCACTAATCCGACAGGTGTAGCCTTTTCAATTTTGGCATATTGATACGGACTTTCAGCTACAAATAATATCCGTAGCTGTTTGAAGTCTTTGCTACAGATATAATTGCTACGGATTATATCTGTAGCTATTTAACCTATAGCTACGGATTAAATCCGTAGCCACTAATCAGACAGGTGTAGCCTTTTTAATTTTGGCCTATTGCTACGGACTTTCAGCTACAAATAATATCCGTAGCTGTTTGAAGTTTTTGCTATAGGTAGAATTGCTACGGATTATATCTGTAGCTATTGAACCTATAGCTACGGATTAAATCCGTAGCCATAGGTTCCAGACCTATTGTTATGGCACCTACGACGACGGTCGTGTTACGGAATAGCTACGGACTAAAACCGTAGCCATAGGTCTATGGCTACGGATTTTATCCGTAACCTTTGCCCCTTTTTTTGGTAGTGAATAAAAGGTTCTTTCCTATGATTCTAGTACTTTGTCTACTAGATTCGCAACTTAAAGATCTACATGCTCGATTATCAAGCAAAAATCTATATGCCTGACTATCGAGCAAAAATCTATATGCTTGACTATCAAGAAAAAATCTACATGTGCAACTACCATACAACTAATCACACATAGAGGCACAAATCCAAATAAACAAGAAGTATATTTTTTATTAAAAGTGTACAAGAAAAATACAAAAAAGAGGGAGATCTATCCCTGAGGAGGCTCCTCGGTCTCGGGGGTAGCAACAACACCAGGGTCTTCAAGAGCGTCATCGTCCAAGTAACGCAGGTCCAAGTTAGGATATCTCTTTAAAACGTCCTCCCATCATCATTGGAAGCGGAGGTTGGCTCATCTAGCTCTATCGCGCGCTTCTCAGAAGCCTTGAATGCTTCCACGATTGTTGCTTCCCTTGTAGGAATAGAGGCCCCGACCTCCGCTAACCAAGCCTCCACATCGGTCGCTAGACCCTCCACCTCACTAAGACAAGACTCCACTTCAACCACTTGGGCCGCCAGCTTAGCCTTCTCCCATTGCACCGCAGCCAGAAAGGTAGTGTTGGTAGTGTTGTCCTCCTCGACAAGACTCAATGCCTCATGCAAGGCCTTGAACTCGGCATGGGCCGTAGCCCCAGCCTCCGAGCCTTAGCTTAAAGCTCAACCCTAGCTAACTCAAGCCTCCGAGCTGCTACTTCGAAGCAGCCCCTCAACTCGAGGATATCATGGTAGGTGGCGAGAACCTCGGTGGCGCTCTGCGAACAGAAAAAAGAATCAACTAACATAAAGAAAAAAAAAGAACACATATACAAAAGAGATCGACGTTATTACATTGATCAACATCGATGCCACCCTGCCTAGCAAGGGTTCAGGATGTAGGGAGAGCATCAAGATGACCTCCTCCTCAGACACATGGTGGTGGTTGCAATAAGCCAAGACCACCATGTGATGAGGGAGGAGTGTGGGAACTGCTGACCTTGACAACCCAACCCCCTCAGGAGCTTGGCATCCGGAAGTGCTCCCCTCCCTTGTCTCCGGCTCCACAGCGGCAGTGGCCTCTGCCCGTTCCTCCTCAGTGAGGGCCGGGAATGACTCTAGGTCGACAACCTCCCTCGGGGCAAAATGCGAAGGAGGAGCGCCCCAGGCTGAACCATCTAAGGCAGCTTCCCAGAGCATCCCAATTTTTCCCTTTATGACCGCCCCGACTACCTTCACTTGTTCGGTCAGAGGAAGAACCTCGAGGGAAAGCTTCGACCTACTCGTGATCATCTCCAAAGCCACGATCCCAGAAGCATGTCAACCTAAGGACAAGGGAGAATCCTTCCTAGTAGCCCTCCTCAACTGCTCTAGCTCTGCTGTGAAGGGGAGCTTTAGCCTCTTCGGCCGTGGGCGATATGCTATCTCTACAAAAAGAATAAGCAAAATGGTCAGGGAATAAAAAGAAATTGACAACTCCGGCCACTGATAAGCCGACCTGCTCCAAGAGAATCGGAGTGATCGACTTCCTCCAATCCCTCTGAGCTAAGGTGCACTCCCGAGCGATCCCGACTTGGCGGATTTAGATCGTAAAGCTGAGGCTGATGCCAAGTAAGAGCTACAAGAAGACATAACCTAGTTAGTCAAAAAAGCTTCAAAAAGTACAAAATAAACTACAAACGAATAGAAGCTACAACTCAAGTTCCAAATTGGGGTGGCAAACTTGGTGGGGATCCGAAACCACAACATGCCCAGCTCCGCCTCCAAAGCTTCCCACTCTCCAGTAGCAAAGAACCAACTTTTTTTCTAGCTCTTATTGGAGGATGGATTATTAATAATAAGGGCCTAATCTTTGCCCGACCATGAAGAAAAATAGTACCAGCCGAGAGAACCTGAACTACTCCTAGCTTGGTATAAGTACAAAACCTCCTCTATAATTAGCTCGGCATGACCGAGCTGGTGCCCTAAAACCTAGCACCCAAAGATAGCTTGCCACATGTTAGGGTTAAGTTGTCCTGGGGTAAGCCATGGGCGGTGCACTACCTCCCTCACCACTTGGTGGAAAGACAGTCGCAAGCCACATGAAAATAAAATAAGGTAAAGGGCTACCTCTCCCTCAGGAGGATTGCCCAGAAGTTCCCTGAACTGGGGTAGCCGTAGCTCCACTGAGTCAGGGCTCTAGAACTCCGACCCGAGGGCAACCAGATCCCCTGATCAGAGCTTCAAACAGATGAGACCTAATGATGGGGTCAGTCCCTGAGAAAATGAAGAAGTTGCCTCCATTTGGGGTGGTAGAACTTCCTCATCCCGAGCTGCCATCGTTGGAGGTGGTCTGCTCGACGATGCGACTAGCCAAGAATTCACGCTATTGTGAATGGACTCCTCATGGAAGGCTCCTGACACAGAAATCCCCATGTAACCCTCTAAAGACATTGTAATAAAGTAAAAAAGACGAATGAAAAAAGAAAAGAAGCACAGAATAGAACATACAGGGAAAAGCTAAGTGAATGGACGATCCACTCAGTGAATAGAGAAGGAGAAAAAGAGAAAGGATGTCGGTACAACTCATACACCACAGAACCATTGAGCGGGAGAATGAGGGGAAAACCCCTATTTATAAGAGAATCGGAAGAAGGGCATTTAATGCTGGCACTACTTGTGAAGATTTGAAAAGACGCCTCGACGCATGTTCTCCTCCACGTCGCGATACAGGGTTTGCTCAGGGTCCACATTAATGAAGCAAGGACATGTGTCCGCCTGCGAGTCGCTCAAAGGCGAAATGACGCTTACCTCTCTATGCACGTCTTCTCGTACGGAACCACTGTCATAATATTCTCCTCGATCATCGCAGCATGTGCCATTTCTTTCCAATCCCCGCATTAACTACCAGGCGACAAAATCGAGGAACACTCATGCAACAAGCCAACCTCCTCCGATTAGAAGCTCAGAACTTCCCACCCACTCATTAGTTCAAATATGCTTACTTCCCGAGCTCATGAACATAAAGCTTGGAAATAGGGGGCAACTATTATGAGTAAAATTGAGATGACCTGACATATGGGATACGTGGAAAAAAGGCAATCATAACAGACTCTTTGAACTACCAAAAGGCTGGAGAAGATGAGCTGAGAAAGAAGACTCAATGACTAAGCTAAAAAAAGTTAGACCGGTTTGAAAATAAGACTTTATTAACGGACCTACAAATCTCGACTATAAGTACTGACCTCAACCTCGGACAACGATATCAACCTAGAATGCCGACCTCAAGGTCGGAAGTTGACCTTGACCTCAGATGCTAACCTTAGGCGTGGAACAAAAAGATCCAGAGAGAATCTCGCACCATATATGAGCAGGACTGCTCAATGAGATCTCATCCAAAGTTCATGTCAATCGAGACATAATTAGGAGAACATATTTCGACTTCAATACGGTCCCTCCAGCATATCTTAAATATTTACTCGGATAGGGAAGTCGCCTAAGAGCACTTATAAATACATCATCATCTTTAAAAGGAAGGTACACATAACTATCCCAATTCTATTACGCCTATTGTGAGAGTCCATACACCTAACTTATGCATCGAAGGGTCCTCGGCCATAACCGGCACTCTCAGTGTCTCCTTGTTCTCTATTAATTTGAAGGTACTTAGCGGCTCGTAGGAGGTGGAACATAATCGACCGGATTTGAGCAACAACAGGAGCTACCATTGATTGTTGGTCTCTCCTAAAAAAAAATTATTTTTTCATTTGAGGATGTTTAACCATGAAAGTTGGATATCCAAATTACTATACATTCAAATCTTAACTTAAAAAACTTAACCGCCTATACTTCTTCCAAAACTGAATATGCTATCTAATTCCATATAATGAGATAACATATGATAAATATAATAACTTCAAATTTTAAGTTGTATTAAATTGTATCAAAAGCTATGGATTGATAAATGGACGTACCTACCAAAACCCATCTCCAATCTTATTCAATTGTTGTGATCCGTTTGCCATAAATCCTATGTAACAATGACATGGTCCAATGAAAAAAAAAAAAAGAAAAGAAAAAGAAGTGAGGCAGGTGTGTCAGGTGCACACATGCTATATATGTACTACGTAGAAACTGTTCATTTAGCTGATCAAATTAACAGTACACCATACTGTAAATCACACTGTTTTGGACAATACCAACCTTTAATTGGTGGAATACAAACAGATACTAGACGGACCCAGAGAGGGCATTTGATGGTTGCGGATTGTCAAGGCAAATCATCTTTCTACATGTGTGTCCTCATCTTACCTAATGGCTAGCTAGGCGTGTGGATCCCTGACTGTGGGGCCCACCTTGTGTATGTGCCTTATATCCACACCGTCATCAGTTTTAACAGCTCATGCAGGGCATGATCCAAAAAAAATTAGCAGATCCAAATCTCAGGTGGACCACACCACAGGAAATAGTTCCAACTTATTGGTAAGGTCACAAAGACATGGATGAAAGGACCATACAAATATCAGCTTGACCCAAAACTTTGTTGCCTTCGAGAAGTTTTTAATGGTGAATCATCATTGCTTCCTGTAATGCGGTCCAACTGAGAGTTGGATCTGCTTCATTTTTTGGGACGTGTTTTAAAATGATCTTAAAATGATCTTTCAAAACGGATGGACAGCGTGGATGTAAGGCACATATATCAAAGTGGGCCCCACATTCAGGGATCCACCGAAGCCACATCCACTTAACGGTGCTTTCAGTTGGATCCTAATCTTCTACAACACTTATGTTAGGGGGTGCGTTGAATGCGTAAGTCTGCAAGGCCTGCCATATTGTTTATGTAAAATCCAATCCTTTCAGTAGGGTTTATCTTTGATGAGAAGTGCTGAAGTAAAAAAATCAACTTGATCTACAACTTAGGTGGGACACACGATGAGATGCTGAACATAAGTTTGAGAGTGGGGCCAGTATGGTGTATACTACCGACAAACAAGTTAAGCAGGTGTAACACACCGGGACAAAGATAAATACAAAGAGCACAGCCTGATTAAAAACTCATGCACGCCACACCGTGTGAAATTAGTGGTCTTGGAAGCAGTTTTACATTGGTCCGGTTAGTATGGCTCATATGAGATAAAAATTAAGCTTACTTTTTGCATTTATAGTGAAAATAACATTTCTCATCAGATGGATGGAATAGATTCTACGTATGCAACATGGTAGAACCTACGGTCCTTTAGCATCTTAAGCATGATAACTGAGTCCCTTTCAGTTCGTACATGTGAGCATCTTTTATTGCTTTTTAGTGCATTATTGCCGTCCTTTATTTACTATTGCCTTCCTTTGCAGCTAAGAAATGCAGGACGTGTCCCCTCTCCTCTGAACGCGGATTGCGTCCTACCCCCGCCCGGACAGTAATCCGTCCGGACAGGGCTCTGTGGGGTCCATCGTGATGTAATTTTTTTATCCACGCCATTCATCGCTTTTATGAGACCATTTTAAATTATAATCTTAAAAATTAAGCAGGTCCACAGCTTCAATGGACCACACCAAAGGAAGATGCAGTGATAATGACACCCACCGTTGAAACCTTTCTAAGGGCCACTGTAATGTTTTTTTTTTTTTCTTTTTACCATCGAACCTATTAATAAGTTCATGTAGACGTGGGTGAAGTGAAAACACAAATATAAGCTTGCAAATCCCCACGGTTGTTTGGCAGCAAAAGGCAACTGAGGATTGCCAATCCAGGGGGTTTCCAATCCCCTCTTTGAGGGGGTTTGTAAAGAGCTTGGATTACACTTAAAATCATTTGAATAGTTGCATGTATAAATGTATGTCACAGTACACTATCATTCTACTGGGCACATGGCCCACTAACGATGATCAGCACTGTCCAAACATTGTTCATGTAGATTAGCACCGTCCAAATATTGTCCAGCACCGTCCAAACATTGTCCATATCAATCAACGATTAAAAATCATTGGTTAGTCACTCAGACATGATCTTGTGCTTGCGGTTCATCTAAGACTTGGAATTTCATCACTTTTAGACAAAACATATATTTTAGCGGGCTTATCACAACCATAGTGTCAAAAATTATATATCTCACTAATTGGAGATATTAAAGTTGATTTAGTAATTAAATTTAAACCCCCATAAATATACCATGTATAGGTATTTCTGAATTAAAGTTGATTCACACTCAAGGGTACCAAACACAAACTTCTCCCACTCCCAAGAACTTTTTAATGGTGTACGTTCAATCCTCACTTTGTGGTCCATTGGAGCTGTATACCTACTCATTTTTGGAATCATACCTTAAACTGACCTGATAAAAGATATGAACGGCGTGGATGGGCCCCACAGAGCCCTTCCCGGACGGATTACTGTCCGGGCGGGGGTAGGAGGCAATCCGCCTGTGGGAGCGGATTAGGTGCGGCCCCGGACTAATCCAAGACGGTGCGGTCTGAACTGTGGGACCTACCACGATGCACGCAGGTATTCTATACCCATTTCGTCCATCCGTTTTTTCATATTATGTCAGGGAATGAGAGAAAAATAAGGTAGATAACGTCTCGGGTGGACGATACATTGAAAAACAACGGTGATTTAAAAACTTATTGTTGGTCACAAAAGCTTTGGATGAAGCCGACATTTGCTTTTTCCCTTTATCCTGGTTTATATGAAATTAGCAACAAGTTGAACGGCAAATAAAACGTACAGAAACATTAAGGTGGACTCAGGGAGTTTTTAATGGTGGATCGTTCAATCAGTACTTTTTCCTATTGTATGGTCCCCCTCAAATTCGGATTTGCTTCATTTTCTGGGTTCATGCCGGAAAATCATGTGGAAAAACGTGTGTACGATGTGGATACAAAATACATACATCAAGTTAGGCTCCATGGGGCTGCACGGTCTTGAGTGAGGCCAGCCGAACCTACTCCACTCCCGAAAATTGTGCGCCGGATCGAACCCCATTTTCTGCAAAAGACTTTCCCGGGAAGTTCCACCCAGCGTCCTTTCGCAGGAGCTTTTTTTAGCAGGAAAACCGCATCTGTTCAGGAATTATGCGGTGCATTGGACATTTACAGGCCAAAACGCTTGGGAATCAGATTGGCTAGGGTACCATACACCACCGACTTAGCTGGTGTGAATGTGCCGTGGGAAGACGAGCGGTAACCCTCCTCAAGCTGCGAGCTGTATAAACGATTCAAAGGATATCAAAGTTATATGGGGTCATGATGATGTATTTATTATATCCACACTCTTTACCATTTGGAGAGATTATTTTAGAACATGATCTAAAAAATGAGTTATATTGGCTTCTTTGATTTTCCAGCTCAAGTGTAATTACCATGTAAATGGGTAATTACCACAACTTTCTCAATGCATATGTGACAATTTACTTTTGCAACACTTAAATCGAGAAATTTACGACATCAATGTAGGGCCCATCGCGTTGTATGTTACTTATCCACACCGCTCATTTGTTATGCCAGTGGAATTTATAGCATGAACAAAAAATTGAGGCAAATCCAAAGGTCAAGTGGACTACACAACAAGAAACAACGGGAATCAAATGCCTACCGTTAAAAACTTCTTGGGGCCCTTAAAAATTCTGGATCAAGCTGATATTTATGTTTTCCCTTTATCCATGCTTGTGTGACCCTATGAACGGGTTAGATGATGAAAAAACCTCAATGCGGCCCAGTGAAGAAAATAACTTTTAATGGTGGATGAATTAAGGCCACTGTTTCCTTTTGTGTGGGCCATTTGAGTGTTGGATCTACCTTATTTTTTGGTTCATGTCCAAAATGTTCTAATAAAATAGATGGACGGTGTGGATATATCATATACATTACAGTGGGGTCCACATATTTAAGTCAACACTTTTGTTTCGATTTTTGAGATGAAATTACTCTCATATTTTCAAACAAGGTGAAAAGATAACAATTACTTATTTACCGTGATTTACATGTATCATGGAAAATCAAGCAGGCCCCGAGTGTACAACACCACAAATAATAATGGCATAATGATTTTCACTTATAAAATATTTGTAGGGCCCACTGTAATGTTTATTTTCCATCCAATTGGTTCATAAGGTCACATAGACATGAATGAAGAGGAACAACGAATATCATATTGATCCAAAATTTCTCGGACCCAAAAGGCTTTCAATGGTAGATGTTCAATCCTCCACTGCTTTTTGCCATGTAGTCCAGTTCATCTTTGGATTTGTCTTATTTTACAACGAGCATGCCAAATGGATGAATGGTTTGGATATAGCACGTACCTAATGGTGGGACCCACAAAACTCAGTGACGTCAACACACCAACCAATTCGGTGGTGTGTGGTACACCAACCAATCTGCTTCCAAATGGTTGGCTCGCTGCCTGTCCAAGTCATCTCTCACATTGGGTGTCGTTCTACACTGAGTGTAGCATGTGAATCTCGATCACTGGGACTGATATTTTAGGCTTAATTGCACGGTACCAAGTCCACGTGGATTCGAATGAGTCAAGTATGTACTTGATCGAATTGGACCATAACTCATGTGAACTTGTGATGAAGGAATTATTATTGCATTGATTTGTGCACTTTATTTGTCAATTATGTGACTTCATGTGTTATGCAGTCGGTTGAACCCTTGGAAGCTGAAGATCGAAGATAAGTGGAGGTGGAGCATTAAGGAGCAAAAAATAGTTATGTGAGGTGCATTGGTAACCTTAACCCTTTACCCTATACAACTTAAACCTCCAGATAATCTTAACCCTAATAGATAAACATTTTATTGATCATCTCTAAAGTCATGTGAACCTTAATTGATCATCCGTAAAGTAGCTTTAGAGGTCCCGAGTTGCTAAAATCTGCACGGTCCCATCGAAATCAGCTAAAACTGGATAGTGTGTTGTGGCCGTATATTAGATAATTTGGTTACAACCGAATGCTACATTCAGTTCCACTGAAGACCATGTTTGGTGCGACCGAAGACCACACTCGGTGTAACCGAAAGAGCCCAAGTTTGTCTAGTGCTTCTTTGCCTAATTTGGTACGCCGAACCTCAATTCGGTGCGACCAAAGACTAGTAGTTTCTATCCGTTTTATGAACATTGGAACTCGATTCCTTTATATAGAAGATCCATTCTTTGGGCATTTTGTTGAGTTTTTAGTGCAATAGAAGCTTAGGTGATTTCATGATCATATCCCCCATCTCAAGCCTTTAAACCAATAAGTTCTAAGTCACATTTTTTTAAATTAATACTTTAATGAGAATTCCAAGCTCCACCTTTAAGATGTGCTTGAACCCCACCATTTTCTAGAGTTTAGACCTAACCACTATAGGTATATCTTTGTTTAAATCCTTTAGGAGACACATCTAGGTGAATCCCTTAGGATTACAATATTCACACTTATTGTTAGAGATTCACCAAACTCCCATCACCTTGATCATCGAAAGGAGCATCATATGCAAGGTGGTTGATCTTAGAGCTGAAACATTAACGACGCATAGGAGTCATGATCGAGGGAGTAAGGGGAGATGATTGAAGCACATGAGAGCATCGATCAAGCAACCCAATAAGGTCCTATAAAATGGGCTTAATTCAATAAGTAAGTTGTTATTTGTAAGAGTCAATGCACACTCCTTCATTGTGTAGGATTGAGTGCAGAGTTTGAAAAGTTAGTTAGTTCTTGTGCAGGACCGACATCAAAGTCATTGTGTAGGCCATTGTGAAAAGGCCTAGCTATATGTCCTAGAGGGGGGTGAATAGGACAATGCCAAATAAAACTTATAACAACGGAATTAAAAAGAATATGATAGCCAAAGTAAATCACAATGCAGGAAAGTAAAACAGCCTCAAAATTCAGATCTTGAGAGGTTGATACAAATGTTGTTCTAAGGACAACCTTACACCAAAAACCAGAGTTTATGGTAGGACAACCTTATTTCTAGAAGGATCTTTGTATCAAATTTCAAACCGAAGAGGAATACAGAAATAAATACAAACTGAATTGAAATAAATAATAATCACAAATGTATTGTTCTAGGGACAGCCATACACCATAAAAATGGCAGGGCAACCTTGCTGGAACAACTTTTAAATGAAATTGAATATCAAGTTGATAAAGGAATAGCAGAAAATAAATTCTAAACTATTACAAAATTCTCACAATGCTTGAATTAAATGATTACAACATTCACCACTATACATACATCCCACAAAAGAATAATTAAAGATCAGAAGTATAAATCATTCAACCACAACACAAGGGATTATAGTGGTTCGCCTGTGTGTTTACCAACTGTTAAACAACAGCCACACAGAATGCTACTCCACTCCTAATATCCTCACACAGGGGATATTAGCGTTCACTAACAAAATAGGTTTTCTCAGGTTCACCCAAAACCTTTACAATTGTGTCTTTGTCTGTGGGCTTACACAATTAAAAAAACCCCACTTCTGAGTTTTCCTGGCTCTCCTCAGATAACCAATACAACAAGATTTTTTTGGCAAATCTTGAAAGAAACCAAAACAGAAAGGAATTTACAATTAAATGTAAAATACCTGATTATCTCCTTCATTGTAGCAGCCCGGTAGAACCAAATCAGAGTAGATGATTGAATGTCCAAGTTCAATGTCCAGTACTCAATTACAATGGTTCTAATTCTAATAGATTTTAAATTAAACCAAATAGGGCTCGCCTTAATTGATTTTGATTCTAAAGAAAGGGAATAACAATTCCTCTTATCAAATTAGATTGAAATAGCAGAAACAAAATCAATTAAATAAAGTTAAGGAAAGAGAATATTAAATAAGCACACTTAGCTTAGATGTAGCACAGAATTATCTCTCAGAAGTTCGATGAAGATTGGCTTGAATGGATTAATTAATTCGATGATTTCTTCTGAGATTTGTGCACTATTTATAGGTGAGCAGATCGCGTCTTCGACTGGTCTAGGGAGCTCTTCGACTAGTCGAAGCAATAACAGATATTTGAAAAATCCGGCGGGATAAGCTTTGACCGTTCTACGATTGGTCGAAGGTCTCCTTCGACTAGTCGAAGAACCTAAAACATATCGCTGGATTTTGAGTCGAAGTTTTTCGACTGGTCGAAAATGCAGTCGACACTGTTCCTTCGACTGGTCGAATAGATTCCTGGACTAGTCGAAGCCTAACAGATTTTATCTGAAATTTGTAACAAACTTACGACTGATCGAGGAATTTCTTAGACTGGTCGAAGCAACTCTAGGACTAGTCGAAGAAGGCCTAGGACTAGTCGAAGAACAGATCAAACTCATGTAAAATAAACATTCGATTTATGTATCCGAAATGACCTACTTCTAAGGTCAACCTATGGTCAATCAAACCTCAACCAAGAAGTAAGGACATTGAAACATTAGGAACTAGTGACCTTGAAGTATGAGCCTTGAAGTCTTGATATAGTTGAAATCTTGATGTAGCTCACCCTTGAAAGTGTCTTGAGTTCTTTACAAACTGCCTTGTACTCTTCTTGAAGTCTTGCAGCTTGAGTCTTGTCTTGTGAGCTTTGCTTGTTTATGAATGTTGATCCTTGAGAGAGCTTCACTTATGCAAGTTATATATAACAGTGATTTTGGCACCACAAATTTGACAACAGACAGGGATATAAACTATAGCACTTATACATTGGACACGGGTGTGTACGTGTTAGGATCCGGTAGGAGTAAACGTAGGACATTGGAATAGGATCAAAGTTCATAATGAGCTTATAGAAAACTATATAAGTCTTCGAGGGAGCCAATCTTTGTGTAGGATTGTGAAGGTTAAAGGTGAACCTAATTTAAGATCTCCAATAGTGAAATCTGGTACGCTCATGTGTTGAGTGCGTACCAGATTTCACCTAGATGTGTCTCCTAAAGAGAATATTATAATCCTAAGGGATTCACCTAGATGTGTCTCCTAAAGGATTAGATAAAGATATACCTATAGTGGTTGGGTCTAAACTCTAGAAAATGGTGGGGGTTCAAGCACATCTAGGTGATTCACCAAACTCCTATCACCTTGATTACTGAAAGAGGCATCACATGCAAGGTGGTTGATCTTAGAGCTGAAGCATTAACAGCGCATAGGAGTCATGATCAAGGGAGTAAGGGGAGATGATTGAAGCACATGAGAGCATCGATCAAGCAACCTGATAAGGTCCTATAAAATGGGCTTAATCCAACAAGTAACTTGTTATTTGTAAGAGTCAATGCACACTCCTTCCTTGTGTAGGATTGAGTGCAGGGTTTGAAAAGTTGGTTAGCTCTTGTGCAGGACCTACATCAAAGTCATTATGTAGGCCATTGGACATAGGTGTGTACTTGTTAGCATCCGACAGGAGTAAACGTAGGACATTGGAATAGGATCAAGGTTCATGATGAGCTTATAGAAAACCATATAAGTCTCCGAGGGAGCCAATCCTTGTGTAGGATTGTGAAGGTTAAAGGTGAACCTGATTTAAGACCTCCGATAATGAAATCTGGTACGCTCATGTGTTGAGTGCGTCTGTTGAGAGCGGAGTAGCGAAATCAAACCACTGTATAAGATCACACAGACATGGATGAAAGGAAAACACAAATACCATCTTGGACGAACACCCCCCCCCCCCCCCCCCCCGAGTTTTCAATGGGAAAGCTTCAATCCCCACTGTTTTATGTGTGTGTGGTCCACTTGAGATTTAGATTTGCCTCAATTTTAGGCTACTGCCCTAAAATGATCTGAAAAATTGAATGGACAGCATGGATATAACACATACATGTTGGTGGGGCCTACAAAATTTGGCTGGGAGATGACTTATGAGGTTGAGTTTAGCACACATGTAAAATCCACTCTGTTCAATAGGGGTTTATCCTCAATGTTAAGTCCTGTTGTAAAAATTCAACTAAATCTGCAACTTAGATGGGACACATGATGAGATGTTGTATAGACGTTTGAGTATGGGGCTAGTATGGTGTGTACTTTCATCCAACAAGTTAATTAGGTGTAAGTCAGCAAGATGAAGATAAATTTACAGAGGCAAGCCTGATAAAAAGCTCATGCAGGCCACGCCATGTGAACTTAGTGGTCTTCAAGTAGTTTTACATTGGTCACTTAGGTGTGGCCCACATGAGATTTTAATTAACCTTAATTTTGTATCTACCTTGAAAATAATGTTTCTCACCAAATTAGGTAATGATAATTAAATGCTTTTAAGTTTGTACATGTGGGCCTCTGTTGTTGCATTATTACCTTGCTTTTTACAACTAAGAAATGTAGGACATCCCAATGCAAGTCAAAGATAAATTCAGGTCATGATCATAAAATGTAGTAGATAAAATGCTTAGGTGGCAAAAGCTTATTATAAGTTACAAAAGCTTTGGATCAAGCTGATATTTATTTTTTCCCTTCATCTAGGTTTATATGACCTTATCATCACAATGGATGGCAAATAAAACTTACGAAAACGTTACAGTGGGCCCTAGGGATTTTTTAATGGTAGAGCATTCAATTAGTACCATTTCATATGGTATATATGGTCCATCTAAGATTTATATCAAATCATCTGGAAAAACATATGGACAATATGAATATAGAATATATACATCAAGGTGGGCCCCATTGTGAGGACCACACCATTTCGATTGAGGCCCGGCCACACCTAATCCGCTCCCAAAAAAAAGTTGTACCAAGGCCTGCACATAATAATGCCTCTACCAACTAACTAGTAGGGAAGGGAAATTTTTAGTAGTGAATCTGTCATAATCTCACTATGTTTAAAAAAATTTAAAAAAAACTTGAAAAAGTGATAAAGCAAAGAACTGTGGTGCCCACGTGAGAGCTTATGATATCCCAATTCATCCAATAAATGTAATCCATCAATGATCAGAAGAACCAAGTCGTGGTACTCTTAAACATAAGGTGAGCCACAATACTACAAACAATACTATACACCGCGCAAGTTAGCTGGCATACGCATACCATGTAGGTTCTAAATTATAAGAATAAATGGGGTACTTTAGTACGTTTGATATTTCCAATGGCCAAAATGCTTGGGCCCACTGCCACGCCCAAGTCATCTTCCACATTAGGTTCGGTTCTTGATTGCGTGTAGTCAGTGAATCAAGACTACTGTGCCTGATATTTTAGGCTCGATTATATGAACCAAGTCTGAGTGGATTTCAATGAGTCAAGTATGAACTTGAACGAGTCATGTATGAACTTAAATGAGTTGGCCATAGCTCGTGTGTTAAATCTTATAATGAAGGGATTGATCACTTGAAGAATTTCAGCCTAGGGGATGCGATGTAATGCCACTTGTTGAAAAAGAAAGAAAGCAAAAAAGAAATTACACCTCTAAATTTGCAACAAAGAACCTGCTTATTGTTTGGAGATTCAACCAATTCATTCTCTTATAAAATTTTTATTTGATCTCAATATCAAAAGGGTGTTTATCATTGATTTATGCTAATGGACTATTTAATTTTTTTTAAAAAATTCGTTTTGTAAGTCCTTGTAAATAGGTAACGATTACCTGCCTATGTAATTCAGACAACATTCTCAGTGCAAACATTGAAGCCCATTGTGAAGCATGTGGCTTATCCACAAAATTCTCTAGCTATTGGTTTTTCAAAACTAAAATCGTGTTGAGGTACACGGAAAAAAAAAGAAAAAGAAAAAAGAAAGTGAAGCCCGTTGTGATGCATGTGGCTTATCCACACCATCCATCCATTATGTCAGATGATTTTTGGGCATGAACCAAACCATGAGGCAGAATCTAGAGCTCAAGTGGACCACACCACACGAAACACTGTTAAAATTTTCTTAAAGGCTGTAGAAGTTTTGGATCAGGATGATATTTGTGTTTCCCTTTATCCATGTTTGTGTGACCTTATGAATAATTTACATGACAAATAAACATAATGTGGGACCTAAGAAAAAACTAAATTTCAATGTTGAGTGTTTTAAGACCACTATTTCATGCGATGTGGGCCACTTGAGCTTTGGATTTACCTCAATTTTAGGTTCACAATAAAAAATATTCTGATAAAATGAATGGACGGCATGGATATGCCACATACAACATGATGAGCCCATAAATTTAAGTAAGCTCTTTTAGACCGATCACCCACTTTCAAACACACCTAACGAGTAATAATAAGCTATTTATGAGTGTTTACAAAGGAAATGAAAAATCAAACAGCCCCTAACAGCTAATTTAGTTTTTCAATTACAACTGTAGTTCAACACAAAAGTGTAATTATTACATTTTTACAATGTTTACTTAAACATCTAAATTAGCACATAATACGGTGGTCAAATGCATATGTAATGTGGGTACGTGACAAGTAAAAGAATGCATTATTTGGTACGTCCCAATCCAAATAGGTCCTAGCACTAAGATACAATATTGCCTCTAAATATTATTTGAGGTATAAAAAGAACTTATACAAAATAAAAAAAAACAAAAAAAAAAACACTTACACAATGAGATAAGGTTGAGCTTGTATAACGCCCTTAGGTGAGGGACATGCATTGATAATGTTAATGGAGTGCACACATTCATGCATCTTTAATGATGATTACATGTTTTTGATTGTATCAAGTATACATAGTGTATAATACTTTAGTGGAGATGCATATATATTCCAATAATATACATATAATAAATTAATTATAAAAATAAAAGACAAATACATGTATAACTTATACCATATTTTGAAGCACATTGCCAACATGAAGTACTTATGAAGCCTTGTTGGGGTTTGTTACGTATAAAGGCTGATAGGTGGAGGTCATTAGACTAACTTAACATTATTGGGTCAGCAATGGTTGCAATGAGATTTTCAGGAAGCATGCCTCCACCGAAGGCTCATTGTCAAGATTTGGACAAGCGTTAACTCATACAAAACCATTTAATTGGGCTTAAATATAACAAAATATCACTGAAAATTTCAAACTATTATAATATTCTCCTGTATTTTAAGCAAATGGGAGTTTTTCACTAATTAACATGAATATTAATCTTTGTTTTATTGGTATTCGAAAAATAAAAACCAGAAGTTGGCTCAACAGACTATAAAATCGAAATTTGGATGAGTCAACTAGTTCAACCAATCTCATCTTGTAATTTTTAGTGGGTTAAATTAAAATGAAATGGAAGCGAAAAGATAATGAATCATTCTTTTTTTCTTTTAAATATGAAAATAAAGTAAAACCTTATTATATTATTTAGGTAAAGATGAAGGAAATTATATGTTTTATGAAAATTTTAAAACATACATTGATATTATCTAGTGATATTGGCTAACATTGATATTATCTAGTGATACTCTTTACACCTATGCTTTTTGCACTCCCACACGGACCAATGAGATGTCATCACGTATTGGCACTACATGCTAAATGACAGATGAAATCCTATTGCACCAAGAATATTGTTTACACTTGGTCTAGTATGGCCAGATTAAACAATCTAGAAGTCATCATGTAACAGCAATGTCATGTTCGGTGTAAATAAACTTTAAGAGGAAATAGAGATGTGAGCATGAGAGCGCATTAAATGCTAGAGTAATACCAAAACTATTCTCTATGAATGCCAAAACTAAGTAACGTAAGGACTCTAATAACCTTTTTATGTGGGAGTCCAATGATAGATGACTCCAACCAACACACCATCTGAAGAAGCAAGTCTCTCTCTCTTGTACACATAGCCGTATGTGATAGGCTATGCTGACATGGAAGAATTAATGAGATTTACACATCCAATCGTTCAAATTCTTCACGATGCTAAAGACTACGTAAGGCCATCACCTTCTAAAAGCTTATAAAAGGATCATGCGATAAAGAGCTTTAGGCTCTAAACAAACATATCTATCTTTTTACATTTATCCTAGTATAATATTGCATAACATAGTTTTATCATATATCGCTACTGCCCAGCGTTCACCGCTGCAGTATCCCAGGAATTGTTAAATGTTCATAAACTTAAGTTATTAGATCCCACTTAATTGAGTTCTTATTTAGATGATTATATATCTCTGGTCATATCCCGCTAACCATTTGCCTTGATCATATGTTCTTATAAATTGGTTAGGTATTTATCTCTCATTTATTTATTTTCTTTAATAAAATTTAAGCACTCTGGTAATTGTAATGAACCACCTATGGAGGAATTAATAAAAATCATTACTTAGCCTCCTTATTTGGTAATTGTAAGGCCTGAGTGTGTGTGCGCGTTTGTCAAAAAAAAAAAAAAAACGTCAGGCATTTTTGTAGGTCCGGGCCATGTCAATATAATGTTTGACAAATTCACACTTGTGACCATTTTTCATAAACATCAAAGTGAAACCCACGTGCGGTCACGGTGATAATTGCATGACAATCAACGTGTAAATTTGCTTCAGAGGGGCGGTTGGACATTTAAGCTGTAGCTTGACAGTAAGTGAGGCCATCATTATACTTGTTATAAATCCACTCTGTTCGTCAGATTTCTCATCTCATTTTAGAGCATGGTTCCAAAAACGAGGCTATTAGAGAGCTCCAGTGGGCCACACCAACATAAAGATTATGGATTGAAAGCTTACCATTGAAATATTTGTAGGATTAAAGATATTTTTTAACAAATCCACCCCACCCATCAGTTAACTCAGCTCATTCATGGCATGAACAAGAAAATGATGCAAATCCATATTAAACATAAAATAGTGGGCTATAAGAAAAAAAAAAAAACAGTGGGAAAGAACGTTAACGTTGAAATATCTCAGGGCGATGGTGGGGCCCACTTTGAGATGTGGATCCACCTCATTTTTGGGTCCATGCCCTCAAATGAGATAGAAAAATAGATGGACTGGTGAATTTCTTACAAACATCAAAGTGGACCACGTACAGTCAGGGTGGGCTGGTACGGTACTAATCCAACTTGCGAATTGCAATTGCCAGCTGCCGTAAAGCAAGGGCAGTTTTGTACATTTTAAAAATATAAAAATCAATTCGTCGACTAACAGTTTGAACTATAAGCAGGTTCATAGAAATATTTAAAAAGCAGAAGGTTTTTGGTCTACAGCCAAAAAGCAGCGGCCACATGACAAAATCGTTAATAATAAAAAGAAAAACGTAGGTCGTACAGCGCCTTCCGGGTGACCGCAGTTACCTTGGCCAAAATATCTATTAAGTCAAGCCCATCTTATCCGAATGCGGCTTGTGAATGGGCTTGGATGGACTTAATGCTGAACACGTGTGCGAAGTTGTACACGTACAGCTGGACTATCTCAGACAAATGAGTGAAATTAGCATTCCTCCCTCTTGCTGCGACATTGCACGCACCGAGGACTGAATTGAAGAGCGTCTCGGACAGATTAGTGAAATTAACATCCCTCTTCTGCTTCATCACTACACGCATCGAGGAAATAATTTTCACACGCCCATACCCAACGCTTCTCCATCTCTCTTCTCTGCAGACTGAAATCACGTTTCGGTATGTTCTTTTCTACACCCTTCTTTGTCCTGCTTTTTCTTCTTCTTTCCATCTTCTTGCTCGTTATTTATTTATTTTCATCGAAGTCAAGTGATTTATTTGTTAACACCCACTTTCTTTTCTTCTTCTTCTTCTTCTTCTTTTAATTTTTTATTTTTTATTTTTATTTTTAGAATTAAAATAGTAGGTGTACGCGGATCAAAAGTGTATTATTTTTTTTCTCTCCTTTCTTTCTTAATAAGTTTCTCGTACTTTCGTTTCATATATATACATTTATTTTCAGATGTGTTACATTTTTATTTTATTTTTTCTTTTTGGGATATTTAACCAAAAAATTAGTCAAGAATTATGAGTTTGCCAAACAATGCCTTCTTGGGTAATGAAAAATCCTAAAAAGTGCATTTCGGAGGTTAAAATGATCAGAACGTCCTGGGTTTTTTTTTTTTTTTCCTTTTTATAGGATGAAGCCGAGCAACGTGTAGCTCTGTGTGGAATCCTAGCCGTCCAACAGTTTCAACCCACTGTGAGGATCAGTTGAACAAAAATAGGTGGACCACACTTGTAGTTTGTTATTTTCGTCGGCTACATATATATTATTTTCTATGTTGTGGTCCATCTGATCAGTTTATGGAGCTGATTTTCTGCGTAACTAGATCCACATTGTGCGGCCAACCCATTGAATGGGGTGGATGTCCTGATCTGTGGACAGATGTTGTCCAACCGGTTTGATGTTAACATCCTTCTCATAAAGTGGCGTATACACATGCACGTGACATCCACTCAGATCATAAAATGGAAACTTTTTTTTTAAAATTTTTTTTTTTTTTCCACACGCACACGCACCCCACACACTCACGCTGGTGGAATTACACCACCTGTGGGTACTCGTTGATGAGGGAAAAATGAAAAATAAAATGAAAATAGGGTAAAACTTTATTATATTTTAGGTAAAGATAAAGAAAATTATATGTTTTATGAAAATTTTAAAACATACATGAGAGTTGAGAGAATACGTAAATCTCTTATACATGACTGGGTTGGTTAGATTCATGACGTCTGGCTAATATTGATAGTATTGATGATATCCACTGATACAATGGTTGGGACCGGTCACCTATGATTTTCAGATTATGGTCCAAAATGATTATGTCCATTCCCGTCCATCATAGAGGTTAAAATGGATGGATTGGATTTTGGACCGATAGTGCCCTGCTGGCAGATGTGGTGCACACTTTCTAATGTTTTAGCCTGAGTTTTGGGCCTAAATTGAGGTATTAAAAAAAACGGCTATAGCATTTATATATGTCAATATTATCGGATACCATGGCCAAAATATCTACTCAATGAGGCCCATCTTATAGGCATTTGCTCAAATTGTACAAGCCGAGTAGATTAGGTGCGCCCCAGCCTCACTCAAGGCCTGCCTTGATGTGTGTATTCTCAGGTGGACCATATCATAAGAAACAATGGTGATTGATCATTAATGAGCCATAAAATTTGTAGATCAAGCTAATATTTGTTTTATCCCTTAATTTAGGTTTATGTGACCTTATCCATGAATTGGATGGCAAATAACATTAAGTAAACCTTGTGGTGGGCTCCAGGAATTTTTTAATGGTGGGTCTTTAATCACCTATGTTTATCCACCTGACAATTGGATTTGCTTTATTTCTGGAATCAAGAACTAAAATGATCTGAAAAACATATTCATAGAATACAAGGTGGCCCCACGGTAAGGGGGGCACTGCCTTCGGTGCTGCCGGGGTGCACCTAATCCACTACCACTCGCGCGGTTGCAATGCACTGGTTCGTAAATGGCCTTAGCTGTATTTAACGTCGAACACCTGCACACGTAGGAGTAGTCTTTCCCACACAAATGACTGAAATTAGTGGTGCAGCGGCGATTCATGGTGGGTGTTTCCGTGGCTGTGGGGCCCACCTTGACGTATGTGCATTACTCAAAAATAAAGTAGATCCAAACCATATGTGGACTAAGGAAATAATGGTAATTGACTATTAAAATTCTTTTAGGCCACAAAAGTTTTGGACGAAGCTGATAGTTGTATGGTCCCTTAATTCAGATATTTGTGACCTTATTAACAGGTTAGACGACAAATAAACATTCTGGTGGGCCCAATAATTTTTGAATGGTCGATAGTCAATCACATATTTTCATATGGTGTGGCCCACCTGAGATTTGGATCTGCTTCATTTTTTTTTTTTGACCATAACCTAAATGAGTTGCCAAAACTAATGGACGGTGAGGATATAAGGCACATAAATTACCGTGGGCCCCACAGTTAGGGATCCACCGACCTGGGTAGATTTGGGGATCCACGGAAGCCGCAGCATCACTATAATGGGCAACACTACACCTTCTGAGGCCTGAGCTGAAGAAAGGGAGAAGTTCTATGACTCTAACAATCTCAAATAGAAAGCTCATGCATAGCGCTAGCTGTAAGACTTTTCACAGGCTATACATAACACTTGTCCATGTCTCTTCTATGCAGAGTGAATTCACGTTTCTTGAAAACCGAAGTAGGCTCCTTTCTCCACCCTTCTCTTTTTTGTGTTTCTATCTCTTCTTCTTGGTTTTTCTCTTTTCATGCAAAGCCGAGTGATTGATTTGTTAACACCCACTTTCCACTTTTCTTTCAAGTTAAAATAGTAGGTGTATGCGAGTCTTTTCCTAAAGTGGGTGAGATTTTGGGCAGAGCCTCAACTGAAGAAAAAAGTAAGCTCTACCATTTTACACTCAATTAAAAAGCTCATGCATAGCTCTCTCTCTCTCTCTCTCTCTCTCTCTCTCTCTCTCTGTCTGTCTAAGAATTTTCATATGCCATACTAATACTTGTCCATCTGTCTTCTTTGCAGAGTAAAATCACATTTCTTGAAAACTTACGTATGCCCCTTTCTCAACCCTCTTCTCTTTTGCTCCCATTTTCTCTTCTTCTCATCTTCTTCTTGTGTTAAAGTCCCTTGATATATATTGATACATCATCCTGCTCAAGCTTTTAGAATAATTGGTTGTTTAAAATGATATTAGATATAATACTTAAGAATTTTGGATATGAAAATCCGTAATTATGAAAGTTCAGAATTTTAAAATAATTAAAAAAATAAAACTAAATTTATAAATTTGAATAAAGAGAAATTTAGAAAACTTATTTGATTCGAGGTGAGACGAAAGTCACTTGTCTTGAAATTGATTTCCTTTCATTTGGACAATGTCTTTAGTGCAAAAGAAATATTGGACAATCAACCTCTAGAATACTCTCGAATATTGTCTCATCATACCGACGCACTTGATATATGAAGACTTAAAAAGTATTTGTATGTCTAACTCAAAGGCTAAACCAAATGAACCATAAGAAACCATTGCAGAGATTTGAATTAAGAATTAGAGCTACAAGATTGATTAGATTTTTATTTTTTTTAATTTTTAACTCGAAACCAGAGAAGTCTCTTATATAGACTTCAAAGGTTGTCTCAAATGAATGTGTATGCACCCTGCTAACAGTCATGGCCGTTGGGTTTTTTTTTTCTTCTTCTTTTAAGATTTTTTTTTTTTTTTTTCGTTTTCGAGCTCTATTCAGAAGTTTAAAATAAATGACCATTCAGGTCAACTATTGTAAAATAAAACTTTAAAAGGTAACAAAAAACTTTTAAGCTCACAAGTATATTAGTGCGCACGTGCTCACACTTCAACGCACCACACTACAACACACAATACCGCGCTGCACCACACCACGTCCACAACTATGGCCCTGTCCAACGCGCTTATGGTATATGGCATAAATCGGAGTTGTTAGCATAACCCTCTAAGCAACCTAATTCACATGTTCCTTGAAAGAAGCCTAAGCTTTATGCAAAATCCTCTTCTTATAGACCCAAGTTTTTCTACTTACCTATCCAATGTAGGACTAAACTCACACTATTATAAGAAAAAATGCATTTGTTTCTTTTTGAAAAATTTGGATGGATTTTTTCTTTAATTTTGAAACATCGAAATCAACAATCCCCTGCATGTTTCAAAATAATGATCTTCGAATTAGACATGAATAATTGTGCATTATATAGATGCCTAGTAGACTTGCATCGATACTTGGAATAGATAAGGTAGATTCACAGGAGTCAGGTGATAAATAATCTTGAACAAGATTTCTATTAATACAAAACAACTACATATGTCACTCACATAATTGTTCTGATAAAGAAGGTTCTGTGGTTTGATACTTTTTTGCCATACACATTTACCTGGATTTCACTAGTACTTTAGGGCCTGTTTGGTTGGATGGATCCCATGGGATTAGGAGGGATGGGATGGATTTTAAGGTAATGATGGTGGTGTCAGTGGATTGGTTTAAGATCTATGGGATTGCTATATCCCGGGATAAGTTCACTGAGTCTGTTTGGCACGCCCAACATATCCCAGGATTTTACCTTCCAATCCCCTCTAATCCGTCCAACCAAGCACGCCCCACGCACGATTGAATGGGAATAGGAGGGCTGGGATCAATTTTAAGGTAATGATGGTGATGTCGGTGGATTGGTTTAAGATCCATGGGTTTGCAATATCTAAGGAAAAGTTCACCGGGTCTGTTTGGCACGTTTGGCATATCCTGGGATTTTACCATCACATCCCTTCCAATCCCTTCCAATCTGCCTGTCCAAACACCCCCTTAGAGAATTCATCCACGTTTTCATAGAAAGCGGCCTCACCTCCATATTAGTACACGTGAATTCCATCAAGTATATACAATAACCGAATACACCACCAACAAGTATATAACATATGGATTTATTAAGAGTTCGAAATTCAACTTTACTAATTGTTGCTTGTACTGCCTCACCATAGAAGGGGCTTCCTTATCACAGTGTTAAACGACTCCTAATGTTTTGTTATTTATCCATTTGAAACCTATTATATGGGATCTATATTTGTATAGGTTGGGTTTTTCCCTTCGACATATTTACGACTAATTATTTACTAAGTCCTTTAATTAGAGGATCTGCCAAATTCTTTTCTGATCTCATAAAAGCAATGACTATTACTCCATCATGTAGTAAATATCTTACTATGTTATGCTGGAGTCAAATACGTCACCTTTTCCATTATATATTTTATTATTGACTATTGTTATAGCATCTTGACAATCGCAATGCTGAAGAAGGTTTTGGCCATAAATGTATATCAATCAATAAATTTCTAATCAATTCTGCTTCTATTCAAGTTTTTTTTTTCAAAACAATGAACTCGAATTCCATATTGAATCGAGCAATAAAAATCTGTTAAGTGGATTTCCAACAGACAGCTCCATTCAAAACGAAAATATATACAGTTGTGGAATTTACTTCATCTGAATTTATAATCTATAAACCAATGTAATATATAGCATATATTATTATACCTTTTATATATCTTAGTATTCTAGATAAAGCATTCAATTGATCAAGATTAGGGGTTATAAGTATATGTTCTCAATTTATTTACTACATAAGTTATATCAAACCTTGTGCAATTCATTAATTACTTTAAGCTACTAATGGTTCTAGAATATTCAAGCTGTGATACACTTTTACTCGTGTTTTTCTTTAAATATATGAAATAGTCATAAGGAGTGCTAACATGAATGTTATTAAAATAATTAAAACTTTTTTAACACTTTCTCAATGTAATGAGATTGAAATAGAATAAAATCATCATCTTTTCTAATTACTTTTATTCCAAGAATTACATTGATCTTGCCTAGATATTTCATATCAAAATGTAATAACAAGAATTTCTTAGTAGCATTAATCAACTTAAGATTATTTCGAAAAATGAATATATCATCTACATACAAATAAATAATAATTCCTTCATTACCTATAATTTATTATATACGCATTTGAATATGTCATTTATTCTATATCCATTAGATTTCAAAGCATAATCAACTTTCTCATGCCACTATTTAGGAGCTTGTCAAACCATATAGGAATTTGATAAATTACATACTTTGTTTTCTTGACGTTCAATTTGGTAACCCTTATATTGATCGATGCATATTTCTTCTTATAAATTTCCATTAAAAAAAAAAGTTGTCTTGACATATATTTGACGTATAAGAAGTTTGTATATAACGACTCTAATAGAAGAGATCCTAGCTACAGGAGAATATGTATCAAAGTAGTCTATTCATTTCTTCTATCTGAAATCCTTAACCACTAATCTAGCTTTTAACTTATCAATGATACCATCAGGTTTTAACTTTTTCTTAAAAACTTATTTACACCTTATTGTCTTATTTACAGGTGGTAGGTCTATTAATTCCCAAATCTTATGATACAGAATAAATTCTAATTCATCATGTATAGCTTCTTTTGATTCATTGGGTGAATTGATAGCTTCTATATAAGTTAAAGGATCACCTTAAGGAGAAAAGTATAAAATTCATCTTCTAAGTTAGTTTTTTTTTTCAACTCTTACGCTCTTCTTTGGTTTTATTTATACGTTTTCTCTTTCTAATGTCTTACTACTTGAGACAATATTTGAAGCATCATTATTTTTAATTTATTTAGATTCAACTTTTATTGAAAAAACATTCTTGAAGAATTTACATCTCTTATCTCGATGATAGTGTTAGGGTATAGAATGTTATCTTTATATCTCAAAACTAAAAATCTATAGGCTGCACTATTTTCTGCGTATCTTATAAACACTCAGTCTATTGCTTTCAAACTTAATTTTCTTTTTTTAGTTTTTACTAATTTTACTATTACTAAGCACTCCTACACTTTAAAATATTTATAACTAGTAAGATGTTTTTTTTTCTTCATAGTTTATAGAGTATCTAACTTGTAACTTTATAAGGTATTTTATGAAGGATATGATAAAAAGAAAAAATGGCTTCTCCTTACATGTTTGGGGGTAAGCCAAAGTTGTTCAACATTGCTTTCATCATTTCTTTCAAAGTTTTATTTTTCTGTTCTATTATACTATTTTGTTCAGGTGTATAAGGGGTAGTGATTTTATGTATAATGGTATTCTTTTCGTAGAATTCTTTAAATTGTAAAGATTTATATTCATCCCCGTTTTTGTTATAATTCTCTTGATTTTTTTATTTAACTAGTTTTCAACTTCTGTCTTATGTTTGATAAAGAACTCAAAGGCTTTATCTTTACTTCTTAATAAGTATACCTTAGTATACTTCGAGAAGTCATTTATGAAGGTTATATAGAATCTTTTTATTTATTTATTTCTAAACATGTGATTCTTAAAATCATCCAACTCACTATGAATAAGTTCTAGAATATCAGATTTTCTAAAAACTAATTTGAATGGTTTCTTATGGAACTTAGACTCTATACACACTTCACATTTATTTGGTTCTTGATGTGAAAAACTAGATATAAGACCTAGTTTCTTCATTCTTTTCAGAACATTTTACATGTTCTAATTTATTGTGTCATAAATCAAGTAACTCAATGAAGTAAGCAAAATTGGAATTCATCTTATTAATATCAATAGATGATACAAACAGTCCATCACAATAGTAGCCCTTCCCAACAAATGTCTCATCTTGGATAGTATAACCTTCTTTGAATGGAAACTAATTTGATGCCAACTTTATTTAGGAGGTATCCATAAACTATATTTTTTGTATGTCATGCACATGCAGAATATTATTTAGTTCAAGGGTCTTTACAGAAGTGAGCCTTAAGGTTACTTTTCCTTTTTTGACTACTGAGCAGGTTTAAGCATTTTTCATAAACACTTGTTCATCCCTTATAGTTTGGTAGGAGGCAAACATACTTTGATCCTTACGGATATGAAGTGTAACCCCAATGTCTAGTACCCAATGTATTGTATTGAGAAGGTTTACTTCAGATATCACCACAACTATTTCATCTTGTCTATCTTGTTTAGTTACATTGGCCTAAGCTTAAAAAGCCTTCTTCTTGTGCCTATACTCTCCAATATGATACATGAGTTTGTTACAATGAAAACATTTTTCTTTTTTTTTACCAATTTCTTTTTCTTATTTTTGAGTTTATATTGTTCAACATGATGGCCTGGTTTTTCATAGTGGAAATATTTACCTTTTAAGTATTGGTGTTGATCAATAAAATGTCTTGTCTTTCCAAAGTGAGAACATGATCCAATTTGATCATTTTATTATCCTAATTTTTTCCAACTAGGTTGGCATTTGAAGCAGTTCTATTAGCATTTCCCTTTGATCTCCTATACGATTGACTTCCTCTATTCAGAAATGTATGATAATATTTTTCATGGACATCCCAATTTTCTTGTGTTTCACTTTATTTTTGTATACTTTTCAAGAGGAATGGAGTTTTTCAATTAAATCACCTCTAAGAAAAACATCATCTATTTTTAATCATTCAGATGTAAACATGTGCACTAAACTTTGATACTCAAGTATCTGATTAGATACGAGTTTATTATCTAATATAGAAAAGTTCAAAAAGGAGGAAATAATATGTTTTTTTAGCACCAACCACTCCTAACACATATTTCTTAACCAACGCCGACTAGATATCATTGGCTCTTTCATATGGAGCGTACACATTGTACAATTCATCAGAAAGGAAATTAAGAATATAATTTTTACAGTTATGGTCATCCCTTACAAAAGTTTCTTTATCGGCTTAATATTGGAAAGTATCAAATAACACATCAGATACTTTCAATGTATCTAAAGCAAATGTGAGTTTCTGTTTCCACCTTTTAAAATCATTCCTAGAAAATGTTTTGATTTTAGATTATTCGGTGGTCGGATTTACTATTATGTTTGCCATTGTTACATATTACATATTAGTAGATCAATTTCAAGATTATAAGAATTTTGGATATGTAAATCCGTAATTATAGAAATTTGAAATTTTAAAATAATTGTATAAAGAAATTAAAATAAATTTAGAAAATTGAATAAGGGAGAATTTAGAAAACTTATTTTATTTAAGTTACGATGAAAATCATTCCACTTAAAATTGATTTGCCCTCCTTTAGACGATGTTTGTAGTGCAACAAGAATACTGAACAATCCACCTCTAAGATACTCTCGAATGTTGTCTCATCACACCAACGTACTCGATGTACAAAGACTCAAACCATATTTGAAATCCTAAATAATAACATGAATTCTATGAGGCAGTTCTAGAGCAACTACAACCCCAACAAGTACAGAGGACTGCCCAGGAAGCTGAGCAATTGGTCCACGATCCTCCTCAGGCCTCCAACCTGCTAGCTGCCTCTCAAAGAAACCGACAGCTCAGATCAGTAAGGCCGGCCCCTTCTCATGTTTTTGGGATCGCGTATAATGCCCCAAATTTTAAGGGCCGAGTAGGAACTTAACTCCCAAATTCTCGAGTGCCACGTGTACCCTAATGGGCTTCAGATTTCAATTACATTTGAATTATCTCATAAAGCATGAGGGTTTAGCGAACCATGAAGCATAAGTAAGTCATAAGATAGTAATAAGTGCCGTTAAATATGTCAAATATCTAAAATGCAATCCCAAGAAAATTCAGGATAGGGAACTAGTCCCACCCATACAAGTGTCCCAAAATGACTAGAGCTTTGGCCCATACCTTACGATCATCCATACATAAGATAGAATGAGCCACTGAAGGTCTGGTAATACACCCATTCCTCATCATCCGCGCTGTCATCCTCCAATGCATCCAGATCTGTCGTCCCTGCATCTATGACAGGTTCTGGTTGGTGTTTTGAAACACCGTCCCAGAATGGGAGTGAGTGATCCACTCAGTGGTATCATTAACAATAAGTTACACAAATTATCATACGTAGTAACAAATTTAGTGAAAGGCATACATTCACAGAATCCTAAATACCTTGGTTAATGCAAATACATAATTCAATGATATGATGCATGCTCTCACCACAACACTCTCTCAAATGACAACATCTAATGATCGCGAATGACCAATACTCCCTCAGTGCGACCACGACTGTCAAATCGCCAAAGTAAACAATGTAATGTAATGTGAATGTTAGCCAAGCTGATTAATTATGTCCATTCTTCCAGCAGTTTAGGGAAACTGAGATACCCTGATAGATTAATGCCCTAATCCGATCGCGAGGCTCTGACAGTCATGGCTGTATGCCTTTCGCGAACCTTGGCCTATTTGGGTTCATCATTACCATAATTAGAATCATACGAAGGTGTCTAAGACAATTAAAGTCTTGCTCGCGGTCATTATGGGGATGCTTGTCACCCCAGCATAGGCCGATAGCTCGGGCATAGTGTCCCATACCACCATCCCCGGCTCATGAGTTTAGTTGCTCACTGGTCACTATAGGGAGGCTCATCACCTCAGCGTAGGCTAACAGCTCGGACATAGTATATCATACCACCATCTTTGGCTCATGAGTCTTATGGGGCGTAATTAATGGTTGTCAGTGGGCGCAAATGGGTACAGGGTGCCTCAGGTTTCAGCAGGCGTGTACAAACATGGTTAATGTACAAGGATGACCAACCAGTGGGCCAATTCGTCCCCATGAGACGAACTACAGCTGTACAGCCTGAGAGGAATATCTCGTGTAGTTTAACTACAGCCGACAACTCGCAGTTTGCTAGTCACGCCAAACTTGCCCATGAGCTAACCCAACAAAAGGGTTGTCCAAGAAAATCCCTGTTGGTTGGCCGATTCGAAAAGGACGCAATGTATAAATACAAAGCCAACAAGTATAAGCTGATCTACCCGTAGTTGTGAGGGCAATCAGGCGAGTGTAATTATAGTCCGCATCCGAAATCAGGGTACAAGACATCGCTGTGCATAACTTGGGAAATTCCTAGTTATACACGTATGTGGGTCTAAGTTTCAAAGGATCGCGGCGTGGGAATGAACACCGCAACTAGCTGTAGAGAGAATTTCATCCTACGTGGTGTGGTGTGGGTAGTGAATTCCCTCATTTCAAATCTACGAGAGGCATGTGTACTAGTCCATAGTGTACATTCAACAAATTTAGGGACATTCCTAGTTAGGAGTTCCACAATTTCAGCAATTCAACAGTACAAACAACAATACACCAATCTACACATGTAAGTTGCATGCAACATGATCTTACTTATGAAATCAATAAGATTGGGGATAATGCAAATGCAACTTCATAATTTGACAGACAATTCAACAATGCATACATCAGGGAACTTAGAATTGAAATTCCTTTCCCAATTTAGGAAAATTCTAGGCGTAAGTTTTAAATCAACAAATTCATACTAAAATAGCAACATGCAAGCAAATTTCTACAAAAAATCACTAAATTGACTCTAAGCATGATAACAGACCACCTAGAGGTAATGGTCAGCACTTATTGTCGACCAAAAGTTCTTGCGGTCGCTCTAGCGGCGCCGGATCCGCAAGTTTGACGTGCCGGGGCCCTGTGCCATATGAATTGCATGTCAGGACGCATACATGTGACTCTAAGTAAGAAAAATGGAGGAGAGCTCAAATTATTACCTTTAATCGGCCACACCTTTTCTCTATGGCGGTAAGGTCAAGGTTTCCGGCAAATGCGGAGGTAAGAGTGTGGGAATTTCAATTTCCTAGCTCCCCAAGCACTCACACCCTCCATCTCTCTCTCTCTCTCTCTCTCAGTTGTTAGAATTTTTGTTGTGGGAGTGAGGGAGAGAGGGTTTACAGGGTTTTATACTCTATATTTTAGTTCAGTTGGCCCTAGGTGTCACTTATTTCCTCAAATGGCCTATCGGGGCCCACTTATGGCTTTCGGGGCTGCCCTGATAGCCCCCTGGTCTATTTGAATTGTGAAATGGGTGCCCCATGGTCTAATAAGGGGCTGTCCAAGGTTTGACGACAAACGGATACGGGGATTTACCGCAAAGGTTCGATTTGCGATCAACAATCACCGTTCCTCGATCAAGGGTTAGATTTGGTGGACGAGTGTAGGGAAATATCTTCAACCTTTGGTGTAAATATGGATGAAATCTGATAGCTGAAATACCCCACTTCACCGTCCTAAGTGGCAGGGCCATTTGCTTTAAATTTTCAGATTTTAGGCCAAAGCTAGGGCCAGTTGCACTTTACAAGTGCCGATTGGATGACGTGAATCATTTGTTTCCAGGCGTCATCCGAGTCTATTCCCTGCAATGGGCCACAAGCCCAATGAAGCCCATGGCCTCCCAAAGTTTCAGATTTTTCTGCCCCTCCTTGGGCAATGCACAACCCATACAGACAGTCGCCAAGTACAAATGGGCAGACCGGCTCTATGGCTTGCGTTCGGCCCGAACAGAATTACACTCAATCACATTAGTGGCTTAAGTCGGGTTAATTTATTGGTGTTAAGCCCCACACAGCGATCGAATCGTGCGTTCCTACAACAACTCACACGTGGACACCTCAGGACACTGTTCTGATTGTGCCCAATGTTACAATTTACCCCCCTTATAAATAAATTTCATCCTTAAAATTTGTACATATTCGTACTACTTGAGCAGGCTTGGGTAGTGCTTGTGGATCTCAGTCTCCGTCTCCCAGGTGGCCTTTTCTTCCCCGTGATGCGTCCACAACACCTTTACTATCGGGATCACCTTGTTTCACAGCACCTGCTCCCTTTTGTCTAAAATCCAAGTGGGTTAGAGAATATAAGTGGCTTTGTCCTTAAGCTCCATGTGCTCCTACTGGATAACGTGAGTGGGGTCGAGGACGTACTTCTTTAGCGTTGAAACATGGAATACATTGTGCACCCCAGCAAGTGGAGTGGGTAAGGCCAAACGATATGCGACAGGGCCTATGCGATAAAGGATTTGGAAAGACCCAATATATTATGGAGCGAGTTTCCCTTTCTTGTCAAAGTGTAGGACCCCTTTCATTGGTGAGATCCTTAGGAACACATGATTCCCTACTTCAAATTCTAGGTCCCTTCGTTTTGTATCTGCGTAGCTCTTCTCCCTACTTTGGGCTGTTAAGAGACGGCGCCTAATGATTTTAATTTTCTCGATGGTTGTCCGCACCAAATCAGGCCTTATTAGGCTCTTCTCGCCAATCTTTGCCCAATAATGAGGAGCCCGACATGGGGCGCCTATATAAAGCCTCATAAGGCTCTATGCCACTGCTAACTTGGTATCTATTATTGTAGGCAAACTCGGCATAGGGAAGACACTCATTTCAACTGTTTAGGAAATCCAATGTCCATGCTCTCAGCATATCCTCCAGTATCTGATTCACCCGTTCTGTCTGCCCGTCCGTTTGTGGGTAGAAAGCGGTGGTAAACTTCAACTTTACCCCCATAGCCTCCTGTATTCGGGTCCAAAACATTAAAGTGAACTGAGTATCCTGATCCGATACGATCTCCAAAGGAATGCCATGGAGCTGTATTATTTCCTTAATGTATAACCCGACCAAATCGTTGGCCGAGTTAAAAGCTCGAATCGGAAGGAAATGAGCCAATTTCATCAATCGGTCTACGATCACCCAGATTGAATCGTGTCATTTCCTCATCCTAAGAAAACCAAAAATGAAGTCCATAGATATAAAGTTCCATTTCCATTCGGTAAGTGGCATGGGTTGCAAAAGGACTGGTGGTCGGCGATGCTCGACTTTGACTTGCTGGCAAGTGAGGCATCGAGACACATAGTCGGCTATCTCCCTCTTCATGTTGTCCCACCAATAATTTTTCTTGAGGTCCTAATACATTATGGTGCTTCATGGATGCACCGTTTATTTGGAGTTGTGAGCAACACTAAGCAACTTTTCTTTCAGTCCAAGATGGTTTGGGACGTAAAGGCAACCCTGGAATCGTAATCCTCCATCGGAGATGACTCTTCATTCGAATTCACTCTAGTCTCTTGCTAATTCTCTCATTCTTATTAACAATCCATCGCCCCTTTGGGCTTCGACGATCTGGTTATCAACCAACGGCTGAGCGTGGACATGAGCGATGACCTCATACGGTTCTTCAATTGTCAACTTCATTTCAAAATCCCATGCGAACTCTACCATGCCCCACTCTTCTACCATCAGTGAGGCTGCAAATTCTAGCGACCTCTTTCGGCTTAAGGCATCCGCCACCAAGTTGGCCTTACCTGGATGATAGGAAACCTCAAATTTGAAATCTCTTAACATCTCCATCCAACGACGTTGCCTCATATTCAAATCCCTCTGGGTGAAGATGTATTTGAGACTCTTGTGATCACAGAAGAGTTCAAATTCCTCCCCATATCGATAATGCCTCTATAGCTTTAAGGTGAAAACGACTGCCGCCAACTCAAGGTCGTGAGTGGGCTAATTCTCTTCATGCTTCCTCAATTGCCGAGAGGCTTAGGCGATGAGCTTGTCCCTTTGCATAAGCACGCAACCCAATTCCACTCGGGATGCATTAGCATAGATGGTGTACTTGACTCCTTGCTCAGGCAAAATGAGCACTAAAGCCGAGGTCAGCTTATCCTTCAATTCCCAGAAGGCCGCTTCTACCCTTTCGTTCCAGGCGAACTTGATATCCTTTCTGGTGAGCTGGGACAAAGGTCGGGCTATTTTCGAGAAATCCTTGATGAATCGACGGTAATATCCCACCAATCCCAGGAAACTTCTGACTTCAGTAACCAAGCCCAGTCGTTTCCAGTCTCGTGCTGCTGCCACTTTAGGTAGATCCACGGAGATTCCTTCCTTAGACACCACGTGTCACAAGAATTTAACTTCTTCTTTCCAGAAGTTGCACTTCCGGAATTGAGCAAACAATTTATTTTGCTTGAGCATTTCCAGGACCGCTCGTAGGTGTTCTTCATGCTCCCTACGACTCTTTGAGTATATCAGGATGTCGTTTATGAATACAATGGCGAATTGGTACAGGAACGGTCTGAAGACTCTATTCATAAGGTCCATGAACACAGCTGGCATGTTTGTGAGTCCAAAGGGCATGACTAGGAACTCATAGTGTCTAAAGCTGGTTCTGAATGCCATTTTCGATACGTCCTCCTTTCTAACCCGTAGCTAATGGTATCCAAATTGTAAATCAATCTTCAAGAAGTATTGAGTACCTTTCAGTTGATCGAACAGATCATTAATTCTAAGCAATGGGTGTTTATTCCTCACGGTGACTTGGTTCAATCTTCGGTACTCAATGCACAACCGTAAGGTGTCGTCTTTCTTCCTCAAAAAGACGACTGGGGCTCCTTAAGGCGACACACTGGGTCGGATAAAGACCAAGTCTAACAGATCATCTATCTGGATTCTAAATTCCTCCATTTCGCATGGAGGCATATGATAGGTCAGAAGGGAGATGAGTGTGGTGCCCGACACCAAATCTATAATGAAGTCAATCTCCCTTCGGGGAGGGAGTCCCAGTATGTGCTTGAATACGTCAACGTAATCCCGAACAATGAGCATGCGTGTTAGCGAGAGTTCATCGTCTCCTTTTTCTAATGAAGCATAACATAAGACTCGTTGCGGATAGCTGACTTGGACTGGGAATGTAAAGGACGAGCCATCGTCTTCATAGATCATCACTGTCCGATCTTCGCAATCAATCTTGACTCTCATTGCGGAGAGCCAATTCACGCCCAAGATGACATCGTAGTGAAATGGGGCAACCTCGGTACACTGATGTAGCTTCCGAGAAAGTTCTGGCTGCCACTATGATCCTCACTCCCAACATGGGAGTGGTGGATAGCCCTAGATGCTTGACAGTTATGCATGATATTAGTGACGTAGTGGACCCAGTTTCCACTATAAGGAAAATAAGGGTACCTCGTATGTGGGTCGTTACTTCAAATGTTGAGGGTGTGGGCATGGCTGCATCCACACCTTCTGCTGCCAGTGCGTGAACTCAAGCTTGCTGTGACACGTTGGGCTTGTACATAGGCCGTGATGGTGGCCTATACTGAGGTGCCGACGACCTGTGGAACTGTTAGGCCGAACCCGCGGCTAGCTGAGGGGGAGTCGGCAATGCGAGTTGGGGCAATAGGTTGATGCGCTGAGGGGGCACGTAGCTGTAGTCCCTCATCCGAGAAAAGTAGAAATCCTCCGAATGGCCTGCTTTCTTGTAGTACCCACAGGTGTGATCAAGTCGGGCATAGGCGGGTAGAGGAGCTGCACATCGGGGAGGTGAGCTCGGGTGTGGTTTCCTCCCTATAGAAGAAGAAGACTGTCCTCCCGCTCTACCTCAAGAGTTAAGTTGGAGGCGAGCTCACTAGACCCGCTCTCCATCCTGCTCAAACCGCAAGGACATTTCCACCAACTTGGCATAGGTACGGATGTTTGTACAACACATCTTGGTGCGAATGCCGACCCTCAGGCCTTCACTGAAGCACCTCATCCGAGTCTCTTCATCGATAACTATTCGAGGGGCGTAGTGGGACAACTCAGTAAACCGGTTCTCATACTCGGCTACTGACATCCCTCTTGTTGGAGGTGTAAGAACTCATTTTCCTTCTCATTTATGTAGGTTGGTGGGAAGTACTTTTAGAAGAAGCGGGCTTCAAAATCTTCCCATGTCCATAAGAAGTTGGCAGGGACATTCCTTAACACGCCTTCCCACCATATGTCAGCCTCCTTCTCAAATAGGTATGAGATCAACTCCACTTGTTCCGCCAAGGTGCAGTGGAAGGCCCGAATCGCCTTGGTGACCCGATTTAGCTAAAACTCGACCTCCTCAGGACGATGTGTGTCGATGAAGGTGGGTGGCCTGACCCTTTAAAAGCACTTAAAGAGATTGTACGAAATAGTAGACGACCCAGGTTGCTCTGGTGGTGGCATGTTCATGTGGTGGGTCATGGTTCTCACTAGAGTATTTAGGGTCTGTTGTTACTATTGCATAACAAGTAGCATTTGCTCCATAGTGCCCATGGTTGGGGTTGCCCAGTATGGGGAGGTTACGTCTTGCATTAGGGGCGCTTCGTGAAGGTCGTCCGAAATGACATTCCCCACATTAGGCTAGTCAGTTGTCCCTTGGCAGCCTTGTTGCTTATTAGGGGTAGTGTGATCTCGTTCATCCATTCTACCAAGAGATAGGTGGACTAGGCAACCATCACCTTGAGGCCTCATTTCCTGAAAGGCATTCTTATAAGGTTTAGTATTATTAAATCCATGGATATAACATTCAACACATGCACATACTGATAGTGATATCATATAAGTGCTAACGACCACTATTAACATTTCAAACATTACTTAAATTTCGGCAACTTCAAGCATTCCATTAGAGCCAAAATTTGTGAATGATACATAGGCTGATGCATTACATGCACAAAGATAGAAAATGCAAGAGTCGCCAGTAGATTAAAAAACCTAAGGAAACTATGACCTAAACAAGCAAAGCAACCCTATCTAGAATTAACAACCTAAGAAAGCAACTCCTACATCATGCTACTAATCCTCTGAGTCTGGCGAAGGAGGGGGTGCTCCCTCTTTCTGTACATAGCACAGAATTGCTTTCACTATGCGAGACATCTTCCTAAGCCTCCTCTTCAGGTTCCCCTGGTTCTCTTCTATCCTGGCCATGCAAGCGTCGAGCGCATCCAAGCTCTTGCGCTCGCTATGTGTGACAGGTGGCTCCTTGTTAGTGTCCTGGAACTCTTCTTCTCTTTCTTCCTCATCCTCTTCTTTATCTCCACTTTCCTCTTCCGCTTCGTCCCTAAACTCTTTGATGCGGGCCCTACACTACTTAGGGCCCTTCTTCATGTGGTTGAGAGTTTCCTCATTGATCATCTTGATCGGGATGGGGAGTTCTTCGAGCTGCTTGTACCCATAGTTGTGAGCAATCATACATATCAACTAGCCAAATGGAAGTAGAGCTGGGCATCAGTCCTGGTCGGATCGGATAAGGTCCAACTCAACCTTACCCGAAATCCCAAAGGCTTGACCCGAACCCGATCCGATCTGTGCCCGGATCCGGGTCACATGATTCGGACAGATCCGATGCATGGTTTCTGTGACTCGAACAGTGTCTGACTCGGTTAGGAAAACTGAGTCGGAGGGTAGAATTCGAATATATAAATTTAATTAAATTGTTTCATGTGGTGTGGTCTACTCTAACCTTTAATATACCTACTTTTTGTAGTCAATGGCTAAAATAATATGTAAAAATTGATGAACGGCTTAGATAAAACATATACATCAAGATGGGCCCCATGTAGCTATGAAAGAACTTTCAATCTACCATATATAGCGTTTTTATTAAATCTTTGACGTGCAGTGCATGAAATCGAACTACTTGCCTTTCACGCAAGCAGAGCCTGTACGGGGTGATTTCTTAATCCACGTGAGCGAGGTCTGTAGGTCTAATCATAGGGTATGTGTTATATCAAAACCGTTCATCCATTTTCCAAGCTCATCTTAAGGCTTGAGATGAAAAATAAGACGGATCTAACTATCAAGTGGACCACACGAATGGTTTAACGGTGAAAATCATTCTCTGCTGCTATTTGTGGTGTGGGCCATATGATCTTTAGATATTATTTATTTTTTGAATAATACTCTATAATTATCTCTAAAAATATATAAACGGTGTAGATATGATAAATACATCACTGTGGGGCCCATATAACTTTGATCTCCTTTGAACCGTTCGTAAAACACAAAGCTCGAGGAGCGCCTGCAGCTCGAGGAGGCCAGATGTAGTACAGCTGTACACTGTATTGGAAACGGACTGGCTACTCCCCTTGCCACTGGACGTCGGTGCTCAGTGAGCCCCACCAAAATGTATAAGTTTCATCCATGCCCTCCATCTATTTTTATAGATCATTTTATGCTATTAGAAAAAAAATGAGGTATTTTGAAATCTCAAGTGGACCACATTATAGAAAATAGTGTTAAATGAATTTTGACCATTAAAAATGTTATATAGGCCATAAAAGTTTTCGATCAAGTATAAGGTTGTCATTAATTATTTCATCATTATTCCTCAAATCACACTCGATTTATTTTTTCCCTTCATCTGGGTCCTTATGACCTGATTAACATATGTTTTATCCACATCATCAATCCATTTTTAGGAAAGTTAGGGTAAAAAATAAAAAATATATTTTATACTACCCGCCCGCCTATCGGTCCGGGTCTGTTTGGTGCAGTTCGGGTCCCATCGGTTCGGGTATCCAAGTCAAGTCGGTCCGGACAGAGGTCTATCCAGACCCGACCCGAAAAAAATCAGATCTGAAAATCACAACCCGATCAGGCCCGATCTTGGTCGTCGGTTTTGTTCGAAATGGGCCGGATCGGGTCACAAATGCACACCTCTAAATGGAAGCATCAGTTTCTCTCGAGTGGATAGTGTGGCCTTCACAATTTGAGTCAGCATAAGCGTGGGCAGGCAAACCTTCTTTCCCTGTCCCACTTGGTAGAGAAAGTCTATCATGAACCGGGAGCACTCCGTGCGGTTGTTAGCCCTCGGATATTCGTTGTAAGTGCAAATGTGATGGAGTGAGTGATAGTCAGGGGTCAAATCTGATGGCTTAATGTTGCTTCCTCTCCTCCACTCGACAAGCTTATCACACAAGTGGTGCGTATGGAGGTCTCTCTGCCATTTTTTCGTCAAATTATCCTCGTGAGTATGCACATTCCCGTGCTCCACTCCAAGGATTTGAACGATAACATCCACGCCAACGTGGGCCTCTTACCTATTGAGGCCAATGCTGAATTCGAGCGGCTCGAGAGTGGGTTTTTGAATGCGTGCGTAGAAGGTTCGCACTAGACCCTCGTTGTCTCCGTACTTCCCTTCGAACATTGGGCCCCAACTATTCTCAAGGAGGTGGTCGAGTGATTGATGCTCGCTGAATAGCTTTTCATCCACATGCACCTCAAAAACAATCGCGGTTTCTAAACTTGCCAAATTCAATGCCCAGCAGCACCGCTTTTGTAGGTGGGGCTGGGGGATCGAAACCTCGTTTCGATCTCCACTCAATGCTTGGCCCTGCACCGTTGTCTTGCTTCTTCTTAGATTTCCTTTCGCGGCTCGGCCCAGCGTCGTCGAGGGCCGCCCGCTTTTTCCCCATAAGAGACAAAAGCATGGAAATGGAGAAGATCGATGATATTACCTCAAAGAGAGCCATGGAGTTGGATGTTCATGCCCTTGTGCAAGAATGAAATAAGGAATGGAGGTTTCTTGGAAAGAAGGGTCCTAGTTGATAATTTTTTTGGGGGTATGAGGGGTGTGGGTCCCTTAGAAGAGGGGTTTTGACTCAAATGGGGTAAGAGTGGGTTATTGTTGGGATGGGTTAAAGGATTTGGGGGTAAGAATGGATTCAAAGAGGGTTAACAACCTAGAAAATAGGTTTTGAAGCTTGGGATGGGAATGGGGTGAGGGTTTAAGAGTGAGGGAGGTAGAGAATGCTTTAGGGAGAAGCCTTTAGGGCTTTTCAAGGGTTTAAAAGGGGTAGGAGGGAGTCCCCACATGTGGGAGGGCCCCACTTGAGCTTCGGGCTAGGGTGGCCCGCCGCCTTGGCTGTGGTCCCGCCGTGCACTGCCATGGTCGGCAATGGCCAACCGACCTGATGGTGGCCTTGCCTCCATCTAGCTGGTCTGGCGGTGGCATGCCCTGAATGGCTGTGGCCCACCACCCCTTGGGTGTTTTCGTGATTCATGGGGTCGCGGCGACCCCTTTGGCGCATCGGTTAGATTCGCTGATCGTCAGATCCGCATATTGCGCCCCAAGGATCGATTTTCTATGTTGGTGGTGATCTTTTAGGTTTGAAAAACCCTCTATTTGGTGGCCCTGGTGGGCCCAATGTCTCTCAAACTCAAGGCAGGGACGTCCTGTCCAGCCAAAAATTGAAATTGAAGCGGATCCTATCTCGGGTAAGACTATCGGATGTATAAAGTACATGTTTGGGATGACGCAAGGTACTCCTGCAGATTGATCCTACCATATTTAGGTCGGATCGTCTTTGATCATCGATTTCCCTATCACAGTGATTTAGATCACTTCACGTAGCCTAATCCTCTTCTATAGATGAACCCTAGGCTATCATTTCAGTGTTCAGATTGGCCAAATGGCTAGGTCGTAGGGTCTTATAAGTGTCGCTAAGTTTGATCGCTCCCTTCTAAGTCGATAGGGCATTATAATAGACTCACTGCCTAAGGCCCAGCTTAACCCTGAACCATGCTTTGATACCAAGTTGTAATGCCCTAAATTTCAGGGGTCGAGTAGGAACTCGGCTCCCGAATTCCCGGGTGCCACATGTGCCCTAATGGGCTTCAGATTTCAATTACATTTGGATTATCTCATAAGCCATGGGGTGTTTAGCGAACTATGAAGCATAAGTCATAAAATAGTAATAAGTGCCGCTAAATATGTAAAATATCCAAAATACAATCTCAAGAAAATCTAGGATAGGGAACTAGTCCCACCCATACAAGTGTCCCAAAATGACTAGGGCCCTGGCCCATACCTCGCGATCGTCCATACATAAGCTAGAAGGAGCCGCCGAAGATCTGGTAATATGCTTGCTCCTCCTCATCATCCACGCTGACATCTTCCAGCGCATTCAGCTTCATCGTCCCTGCATTTATGACAGGTTCTGGTTGGTATTTTGAAACACCGTCCTAGAGTGGTAGTGAGTGATTAACTTAGTGGTACCATTAATAATAAGTTACACAGATTATCATATGCATGAACAAGTTTAGTGAAAGACATATATTCACAGAATCCTAAATACTCTGGTTAATGCAAATGCATAATTCAATGATATGATGCATGCTCTCACCACAACACTTCCTCGAATGACAACATCTAACGATCGCGAATAACCAAAACTCCCTTAGTGCGACCACGACTGCTAAATCGCTAAAGTAATCAATGCAATGTAATGTGAATGTTAGCCAAGTTGATTAATTATGTCCATTCATCCAGCAGTTTGTGGAAACCGAGATACCTCGATAGATCAATGCCCTAATCCGATCATACGGCTCCGGCGGCCATGGCTATATGGCTCTCGCGATCCTTGGCCTGTTTGGGTTCGTCATTCCCATAATTGGAATCATATGAAGGCGTTTAAGACAATTAAAGTCTTGCTTGCGGTCACTACGAGGAGGCTCGTCACCCCAACGTAGGCCGACAGCTCAGTCATAGTGTCTCATACCACCATCCCCAGATCACGAGTTTAGTTACTCACTAGTCAGTAAGGAGAGGCTCGTCACCTCAGCGTAGGCCGACAGCTCGAGCATAGTGTTTCATACCACCATCCCCAACTCATGAGTCTTGTAGGCTGCAATTAATGGTTATTAGTGGATGCAAACGGGTATATGGTGCCTCAAGTTTCAGCAGGCATGTACAAACACGGTTCACGTACAAGGATGACCAACCAGTGGGCCAATTCGTACCCACGAGACGAACCATGGTTGTAAGGCCTAAGAGAAAAGTCTTGCATAGTCTAACTACAACTAACAACTTGCAGTTTGGCTAGTGCACCAAACTTGCCCATGAGCTAACCCAACAAAAGGGTTGCCTAAGCAAATCCCAGTTGGCTGGCCGATCCGAAAAAGACACAATGTGTAAATACAAGGCCAACAAGTAGAAGTCGATCTACCCATAGTTGTGAGGGGAATCAGGTGAGTGTAATTATAGTTCGCATCTGAAATCATGGTATAAGACATTGTTGTGCATAACTTGGGAATTCCTAGTTATACACATATGTGGGTCTAAGTTTTAAAGGATCGCGGTGTGGGAATGAACACCGTGGCTAGCTGTAAGGAGAATTTCATCCTACGTGGTGTGGTGTGGGTAGTGAATTCTCCTATTTTAAATCTACAAGAGGCATGTGTACTAGTCCATAGTGTACATTCAGCAAATTTAGGGACATTCCTAGCTAGGAGTTCCACAATTTTAGCAATTCAATAGTATAAATAATAATACACCAATCTACCATGTAAGTTGCATGCAACATAATCTAACTTATGAAATCAGCAAGATTGGGGATAATGCACATGCAACTTCATAGTTTGACAGACAATTCATCAATGCATACATCAGGGAACTTAGAATTGAAATTTCTTTCCCAATTTAGGAAAATTCTAGGCATAAGTTTTAAATCAGCAAATTTATACTAAAACATATAAGCAAATTTACACACAAAATCACTAAAGTTCACTCTAGGCATGATAACAGGCCACCTAGAGGTAATGGTCAGCACTTTTCGTTGACTGGAAGTTCTTGCGGTCACTCTAGCGGCGCCGGGTCCGCAAGTTTGACGTGCCAAGGCCCTGTGCCACATGAATTGCATGTCAGGACATATGCATGCGACCTTAGCTAAGAAAAATGGAGGAGAACTCGAATTATTACCTTAGATCGGCTACACCTCATCTCTACGGCCGTAGGGCTTAGGTTTCTGGCGAATGTCGGAGGTAGGAGTGCGGGAATTCCAATTTCCTAGCTCCCCAAGCACTCACACCCTCCCTCTCTCTCTCTCTTTCTCTCTCTTCTACCTCTCAGCTGCTAGAATTTTTGCTGTGGGAGTGAGGGAGAGAGGGTTTAAAGTGTTTTATACCTTGCATTTTAGTTCAGTTGGCCCTACGTGTCACTTATTTCCTCAAATGGCCCTTTGGGGCCAACTTATGACTTTCAGTGCTGCCCTGATGGCCCCCTGGCCCATCTGAATTATGAAATGGGTGCCCCATGGTCTGATAAGGGGCTGTATAAGGTTTGACAGTAAACAAATACAAGAATTTACCGCAAAGGTCCAATTTGCGATCAACAGTCACCGTTCCTCGATCAAGGGTTAGATTTGGCGGACGAGTACAGGGAAATATCTTCAACCTTTGGTGCAAATTTGGATGAAATCCGATGGCTGCAATGTCCCAATTCACTGTCCTAAGTGGCGGGGCCATTTGCTTTAAAATTTCAAATTTTAGGCAAAAGCTAGGGTGAGTTGCACTTTACAAGTGCCGTCTGGATGGCACGAATCGTCTATTTCCAGGCATCGTCTGAGTCTGTTGCCCGCGATGGGCAATAAGCCTAATAAGCCCATGGCCTCCCAAAGTTTCAGATTTTTCTGCCCCTCCTTGGGCAATGCATGACTCGTACAAACAGTCGCTTAGTACAAATGGACAGATCGGCTCTACGACCCGCGTTCGGCCCAAACATTATCAGACTCAATCGCATTAGTGGCTTAACCTAGGTTAATTTATTGGTGATAAGCCCCACACGTGCGATCGAATCATGCAGTCTTTCGGCAATTCACACGTGGATGCCTCAGGACATTGTTCTGATTGTGCCCGATGTTACACCGCCACTCTGCCTGCTTCCGACCTACGCCATGAGCTGGACAAAAAAAAGAGTGGTAAAGCTCCCGTCGAAGTTGTGGCCAAGAGCGGAGAACTGTGGCAAAGTCGAATTAAATGACTTGTGTGGTCATATTGGGGACATACGACAAGCCTACTGTGCAAACCCTCTAACCCCAATAGAGGCAATAATGGAGGAAATCGAGCCTCCGTTTACTGTCGACATTATGTAGGTGCAATTGCCGGACATGTTCCGTATGCCACAAATCACTCTCTTTTCAGGAACTGCCTACCTATCAGAGCATCTAGAGTCATTCAAAGTCTGGATGGAGCTGCACAACGTGTCTACTGCAATAATGTGTCAGGCATTCCCATTGACCCTGACTAGAGCTGATCGGAAATGGTTTAAGCAGTTGAAGCCGCAATCCATTAGCTCATTTTCCTAGCTCGGTCAAATTTTTGTCCCAAACTTTATCGGGGGAAAGGAGAGACTCAAACCGGCCTCTCATCTTCTCAACATTATTAAAAAAGAAGGAGAGCTACTGAAGGACTATATCAAGCGCTTCAATCTTAAAACATTGCAAGTACGGAAGCATTATGAGGAAATCGCTCTGACCGCGATAATGAGAGGTTTAAGAGATCCCAAATTCCTCTTCTCGCTGGATAAAAACCCCTCGACGATGATGGCTGACCTTATGAACTGGTTGCAAAAGTATTCTAATGCCGAGGAAGCCTCTACTCTATGACAAGCCATCCAGAATAAAGGAACATCGACCGAAGAACAACAACTTAAAGTAGAACCCGGCTCGACCACTACAAGCAAGAAAAAGAAGGATGACCAATCACGAGATAATCAGTGTCTAAACAAGCGACCTGATAGTAAGTTCAAGTCATACGCTCCCCTTAACAAGACACCTGAGCAAGTCTTAATAAAGATTTAAGTCAAACGCATCCTTAAATGATCGAATAAGATGAAATCCGATCCTAGCAAGCGAAGCAGAAATAAATACTGCCATTTTCATTGGGACCACAACCATTCGACGAGCGATTGTTTCGACTTCAAGGAGGAGATCGAAGCGCTCATTCACAGCGGGCACCTTGGAGAATACGTCAATCGGAAAGGAGATCGGACTGTCTCAAAAGATGAATAGCCCATCAATAATGAACTAACCGGGGAGATTTGAACTGAGCTCGGAGAACCCACGCAAGGAGCATCACTCACTCCAACTTGGAACGAGAAATCATCATCACCAATAGACCTTCAAAAGAACAAAAGATAGCAACCTGCAACCTAAACTTCAAAAGAACAAAAGATAACAACTTCCAGCATAATCTTCACCGAATAGGACACCCGAGGAGTCCATCATCCACACGACAATGCGTTTGTAGTCACAATGACCATAGCCAACTGCAAGGTATTTCGAATCCTCGTGGATATCGGATCCTCGGCCGACATCTTCTTCGTGCATGCGTTCGACAAGATGGGGGGCGGTCGGTCTCGACTCCGAGCCGTCAAGACTCCCTTGCTTAGATTCTCTCTCACCGCCGGAGATGGACAAAACTAAGTTACCACGATGATTGACTTTTTGGTGGTGGATTACCCGTCCATCTTCAACGAAATCCTCAGCCGACCCTCTCTCAACGCCCTGCGGGGTGTAGTCTCGACCTATCACTTGGTAATGAAGTTTTTGACCGAGCAAGGCGTCGAGTTGGTTAAAAGAGGCCAACACGAAGCTCGGCATTACTATACGATGGCGCTAAGAGCTCAGCATCATACGATGACCATCACCTCTCTGGACCCCCGAAAACATTATAGAGAGAGGGGTTGTCCTGTAGAGGACCTCATTCTCATTCCACTTGACAGCTCTAGAATGGTCCAAGTCGGGTTGTCTCTAACGTCTCCGCTACGAGACAAAATCGTGAACCTCCTTCAATAATATGCAGATGTCTTCGCATGGTCCCGAGAAGATATGCTCGGCATTGACCCAAAGGTCATTTTTCATCGACTAAATGTCGACCTCGATCCTCGACTGATTCGACAGAAGTGCAAACCACTTGGCCCCGAGCGATACATAGTGATTGGAGAAGAAGTAGACAAGCTCTTAAAAGTTGGGTTTATAGAAGAAATTTACTATATGGACTGGATAGCCAATGTCATTTTGGTTAGAAAGTCCAATGGGAAGTGGCTGGTCTGTGTTGATTACACCGACCTAAACAAAGCCTGCTCCAAAGATAGTTTCCCTCTTCCCCGAATTAATCAGTTCGTCGATAGTATAGCAGGGCATGAGCTGCTGAGTTTTATGGATGCCTATTCCAACTAGAATCAGATTGTAATGCATTCATATAATAAGTCAAAAACAACCTTTGTCACTGACAAAGGTCTTTATTATTATAGGGTTATGCCCTTTGGACTGAAAAATGCTGGAGCTACCTATTAGCGGCTTGTTAACAAGATGTTTACCCGACAGATCGGGCGAACAATGGAAGTATACGTGGACGATACGCTCATCAAAAGCATTAGAGCCACAGATAATTTATTCGATCTCGAGGAAATATTCTTGATTCTTTGGGAATATCAGATGAAGTTAAACCCAAATAAATGTGCTTTTAAGATTAGCTCAAGAAAATTCCTTGGCTTCTTGGTCAGCCAACGGGGAAATCGAAGCAAACCCTTAAAAAATCAAAGCTTTGCTCAACATGAATTTGCCAAAAACAATTAAACATGTCCATCGCCTTACAGGAAGGATCGCCCCTCTCAATCGCTTTGTATCTCGGGCTACAAATAAGTGCCTCCCATTCTTCAAATAATTAAAAGGGAAGCAGGTCATAAACTGGACAGAGGAATGCGAGATGGCTTTTTAGGAACTCAAGCGATACCTAGGGTCGCCACCGTTGCTCTCTAAACCTGAGCAAGGAGAACCGCTGCTGTTATATTTGGTAGTTTCAGATGCAGCAATAATCTTGGCCTCGATTAGGGAACATGGAGGGAAAACAACTCCCAGTGTACTACATAAGCAAGGCCTTGGTCTCAGCCGAAATAAGGTATCCAGACTTAGAAAAACTGGCATTAGCATTGGTCGTTTCGTCTCGACGTTTGCGACCGTACTTTTAAGCCCACACCATCACATCCCGACTGATCAACCTCTCCGCCAAGTGTTGTAGAAGCCTAAGCTGACTAAGTGGGCGATCGAACTAAGTGAGTTTGACATCAAGTATCGACCCCGAGCAACAATTAAGGGTCAAGCGGTGGCCGACTTTATTATCGAGCTCATCCCGGCACATGGACAAGTATACGAGTCGAGCTTCGATCTAACCATTTAGGCCGACCCGTACATTCAATCCGGGCTAGAACTGGTTCTGAGCGTTCTGCTCGAGCCAACACCCGATCATCAAGTTGATCTTGACCTACTGTAACACCCTGATTCTCGTGACCCGAGGACGGTCGCTCGAGTACGAGAACCCGAGGGTTACATTATGAAATAAGATTACCATTCAACTAATTACCAATACGATTCATAACAACAAGATGTAACCACTGTATAAGCTAACAAGGGGTTCAACATACGTGAATAAAATTATAAAGTAAAACAAATAACGCTAGATCCCACAACAGGGGATTTTTAATTACAATTCCCAAAGCAAGTAAAACTGAGATAATGTCTAAAAGCATGAAAGTAAATAATCCTATGGCATTAGTTGAGCTCCAACAGCTCAACCGGGTTGGCATAATGTTCTTCATCTCCGTACTCCTCTTCTACTGCACCCGGGGTGTCGTCATAGGCACCATTTCCCTCCGTCATACCTGTATCTATTTGGTGCAACCGCACGATTTGATGAGTGAAAACTTAGTGGGAATTTCCCTCATATATTCAACCATAACACATTATTCCAAAATAGATTAACAATTCATATCTAATTCATAGGGTAATACAACTATATATGCATTTGCATGAATATATGAATGTATGTTCAAGTCACAGATCTGGTTATGCACATCCAGCTGTCAAAATAAAAGACCGCTCGTGATAGGTAAACTATTTGGAAAAGGTCATGAAAGTGAGTGCGCCCAAGGATGACCTCCTAGAAAAATACTCGAGGAATGCTCAAGGAGGTACAAAAATCCCGGAAAAGCCTCTTGTAAAGAAGGAGCGGCCCAAAGTGTACAAATGCACATACCTGATGGTTGGACTTAGGCAATAGTACCTTGAACAACCCAACAAGATGTGACTTACGATGAACACTCGGAAAAACTCACATGTCATGCGTGGATGTTATGCACTATGACACATATATACATTACTTTGATAGAATAGGAATGACTTTCAACTTTCAAATAGGAAATATCCAACTATGTATTCCACATGGATTTCCATAATTTCTTTACATTCAAAGGAGGGCTCACCAAGTATCATGTAAAATTTCAAGTGAGGTCATATCATTTGAATTATCTAAGAGTCCTTCTATGTCCCTTAAGGACTCTTCCCATAATCATTCTTCATACTACTCATAATGTATGATGAAATAAGAGTTTGTAAAGCTCAAGTCAGTCTCATTAGAGTTATGTTCATGATATAAAGATGACAAGAGGAATTTTGTCTCATAGCAAAACAGTAATAATTATGAAAATGGAATTCCAATCATCCCTTTGTACACTATATGTAAACAAATTCACATTTGCCATATCTTAAGAACTATCCACATTATAGTGCCAACTAAATTAGAGATTAGATAATATAGAAAGTCATGAAGGTAATGTTTCACTACACAATTCACAGATAATCTAGTGTGGAAGCTTTCTTTTCTTAATATGTCTAACAGAGATATATTCATAGGCAAGTAATTATAAATGTGACATGGAGTTTATAAGACAATACGTCATATACATAATTATAAGGAAATATGGCATTAAAACGATTAATCCAAGAAAGTCACGATAGCTAGGAATCAATAATTTTCTAAAATTCTATACATTAGAGATTTAATCCATATGGAAATTAGTGAAAGGAAGAAGCCATGGGGGATGCTCCTCACCTCGATTGGATGAGGTGCGTCTATGAACACTTAGTTTGAGATTGATTGAAGGTAAAGGTCCTTCAAATATATCTGTTGCAAACGGTCCCTGAATAGAGTAATATAGAATCCTAGTGAGCCAGTACTGAGTTGACTTGGTTGGGTTTCCTACTAACAACCTGTTGAGTCGATTCTTAAGAGATTTACTACCCCAGGGTTAGATTACTGACCCATTGAATCCAAAGCTACCCAAATTATCTCCAGATGATCGGAGTTGGCTCGACTCAGTTGGGAAACGGACTGAGTTAGCACGTTATTGAGCATTGAGTTGGCTCAATTGGGGAAACCAGTCAGGTCAGCCTTCAATCGGGCATGCGTGATTGGCCCTGACTAGTTTTGGGTTAACCAGTGAGATCTACCCTCCTGGCCCAACTGAGTTGGGGTCAATTGAGTCTGAAACGGCCTCGAGTTACCGACTCAGCGGTGACTCAACTCAGTTGAGTCACCAGGACTACAGCGTGCCATACCATGAGTGTGACAGAGACCGGTCCCCTGTGCTGACCATTGCTCATGGTGAAACGACCCCAGCTATGGATTCAGATCCAAATCTTCACCCAGGTCCGTGTGGCTGAGTTACTCAACTTGTAATCAAGTTGAGATGATTGTGAACACCATAAGCCGAGTAGATTGATTTCTACAGTAACTGAGAGTGGATCGGCGCAGATTACTTGATCCGAGACACTGTTTGGGTGCTGAAAGGGGATTTGTATGTGGCGTGAGTCGCTCTGCGTTCGTCGGGATCAGAAATGCACCTCCATGACTCAGTTATGGTTGCCGTTTTGGGATGATAATGGCCTGGATGAGCAGAGCATTGGGTCAGGATGGGAATGGATTTTGGCGTCTGGCCTTTAACAGGGGCGGTTTTAGTTTGATACCTGAGCTGTGGCTGAGGTTGTGAAGTTGAACAAACAGGGCCTGTGGTAGCCCAAGGAGCTTCAGACGGCTGACTGGAAATGGTCCCAGCAGTCGGCCTGCACTCACTTTCTTCTTCTCTCCCTTCTCTCTATTCCTTCTCCATCCTTCTCAATCTCCTTTCTCTCACTCCATTTTCTTTCTCTCTGTAAAAGAGCGAGTCAGGCCAATGCTGACTCGTTTGTTAGAAGGACCGAAGCGAGTTGCAACAGGGTCTGCAACACGCACCAGTGGCCATTTTCTCTCTTTCTTTCCTTATCTCTTTCTATTTTATCTCCTTCTCTCTTGATCTCACTTCCTACTCTCTATCTCCCTTGCCTAGCAGAGGACGACCCAAACCGAGTCTAGTTGCTACCAGGCCTGCAACTCGCTCAAACGGAGTCCAAAATTCCTATCTCCCTCTCTTACCATTTCCTATCTTTTCTTTTCCTTGGGATTCGCCCTAATGTCGGCTATTTATAGCCGTTTCCTTTTCTAGAAATATCCACAGCTAATCACAAGGATTAGTGCAAAGATTACTTACGTTAACTGAAAACGGTTTGGCTCTACGTTCTCTCAATGTTTTTGATCTTGTACATGAGTCCATTTGATTGTCCCTGATGGACATTAAATGTGGTGGGCCACACGATGAACGGACCCGATCAGTGAATGGGTCCAACTTAACAGGAAGTGGGTATCACAGTTAGTTTGAGGGAGGTGGTTGACGAAAATGGCAATTTTCAACAGAGTGGCTAATCCGAAGATCAGGGCCGTTTGGACGGTCCTGATATGACCCAAAGGTGATGTGGGGTCCATTTTACGGTGCAAGGATGGCTGTTGATTAACCCAACTCATTGAAAGTGAAAAATAGGGGCACAGCTTCAAGATCTCGCTATTTTCACGGTTGCTACGAAAATATCGGGTTACCCTACTTTGAATATCTAGGATTTGCCTAAGGGAAGCTTCTAAGCGCCAATGAACGGACGAGATGTGTTGTGGCTATAAGCGGAAAGATTCCTTTCCGTAATCCGGTGAGTAGGTTGTTAATTTCGGAAATGGTAGGGATGACTGGGACTTCCTGTGCGTACGTGGCCTTCATCCGACGACTCCCAACGGTCGGATCTGCCAGAGGGATGGCGTGCGTGGCTATACTTCTCTCGTCAGCGTCTTGCTCGTGCGTTGCTTGCTGGGTTGCTAACAGAGGAGACACGGGTGGTTTTCAATGAGTAATATCAACGTGAACGAGGTCGGTAGGACCCAAAAAAATCAGATGGACGGTGTGGATTTAGCTACGGTATTCGGGAAATGTTCATTTGTACCGTCGAATGGACGGTCCCATTGAAGCATCGCTGGGCGGGAGGAATTTTTTTTGAATTTCTTTGGAAATTTCGGGATTTCATCGGGTCAACAACAGTTTGACCCAATGATGAGTTCCGTGCACAGCGTGAGTGTACAAACTGTGTACATGCACCCATTAAAAGTGGGCTCCACGATCTGATCTAAGGCGATCGGTGCCGTACAATGGCCTTGGGGAATTATTATTCACCCACGGTTACTTTTACTTGGAAATTCTTGATTTCTTTGTGGTGAGATATAAGCCGTCCAGTTCTCAAACGAGGTTTATAACTCTTTTTAAGCCTGTTTCCACTCTCGTAGAAGCTTGAACTAGGAGTTTTAGTATTGATTATCTCAGTTAGACAGTCAGCACTTGTTTAGTTGTGTTAGTTGGCATCATGGGGTGGTTTAAAGTCAGTTAGTGATTTTTAGTTGGAATGTTAGTTTCAAGTGGAGGGTGGTTCGTCCTGTCACGTCCCAAACCCGAAAATCGGATTCATAGGAATCCCGATCGCCGAATCTGGTGCCAACAGCCTCCGTAGTACCACATTCTCGGCTCATACGCTAGATTCCGATCCTGGGATTCTACAAGGAGAATTTTTTATTTATTTATTTATTTTTATATTTAACTTGTAATAAGCATAACCACAAGATTACCCAATTTACAAAGGCAACATCATCATCACATATCCACTAATAATCATTAGATTACAATGCTGAAAGGGAAATAGATAAATCGAAAATCAAGTTCCAGAAGGCCGCTGCACGCTCCAAGCTCAACACTGCTGCAACCTAACATTACCTGCACGCATCTATCGTGCATAAGCTTATAGAAAGCTTAGAGGGTGGTGTAAGTGTGTGCACAAGGTAAGTGTCAAGTATTCAACGCAATGTCATATTCATACAATGTCAAAATAGGTGCAAGGTTATGAATCATACGTTATCAGAGTAAGCGAAAATACTGACAAGTCCATGAGTCAAACAATATCAGAATACGCAATACAGATTAACTATACAAATGAGGAACAATATCATAATACGTGATTCAGATTAACTATACAAATGAGGAGTAATAAAGAGTCAAATATCAGATGCCGTATCTAAACTATATAAATGCAGAAACATAGGTAACCCAAAATGCCATATGCCGCGAATGTAATGCAACATGCGGTGCGAATGGAATGACCATGTTGGAGTGTGAAGTTGGGATGATAGTACATAGTATCGCAGGCTATGAGGTCCATCACAAGGGACTTCTATCCAAACTAGTCTCATACCTAATTTGGATAGTTAGACTCAATGTGGTAAACTCCTGATCTTAGGTTAGTCGCGCGCCCCAACCGAAATCCTTGCCATTGCGAAGGTACATGTAATAAATAGTTGCGCACCACCAACCCGAGTGGATAGTGAATGTATGAATAAATGAATAAGTATGCAATTCCTGCTCAATAAGTCCACATACCAGTACAGTTCATCTCTGTGATCATCACCGGGGTTTAGTACACTCCAAATGGCACTGTCGCTCTCCTAGCGGCACAGTCCAAGTGAGCATAAAAAACCTCACTATCCGACTGGCCAATAGTCTGTCAATACTTATCCGGCACATCGATTGTAGACACATTCACGAGCTGGTCAAACTCAGCCTAGTATTGCCCCCTACGCTTAGGCGGGTAAGGCCACACCCCTCCTAACCGACCACGACACAGTGGGAGACGCGGCTTCCTGGTTTTCAGTACTCGGGCGCTCATGTATCCACTCGGTCTCGATATTGGGGCATCCTCGGGTACCAACAGGGTTTAGGGATTTTCACTCAGGGCCATCTATGGCAGCCCGATGCTAGAACAAATTTTCGGTGCCCCGTCTGGCCATCCACGATATGCCTGTGGAGGCTACGGCCCTGATATCGCTAGTGCGTACAGTAATCATAATGAAAAATACATGAGTCATACAATCCAGTCATGCATCAATCCTACGCATACTGTGCGCTCATGTAAGATAACATCCGCCTATCAGGGAGTCTCATAATAACATGTTCAATAACATATGCATTGATCAACCACATCTCATAACAAACATGCAGATGATGCGTATGAGCATGTATCATGATGCTATGCTGTCACATACTCATAACCGACATCAATAACTGACATCGTCAATCAGCCTCGACAATGTGGATATTTAACCAACATTACCTCCCAAGGAAGGGCCCACATAGAGCCTAATATATAGTGGGCCCATGACCTTACACAAGAGTCAAATATACAACACCATGGGCCTCACTCAAGGGCTTAATACACATCACGATGGGCCTTTCACATAGGCCTAACATACATCACAATGGACTCCATCACCTGGCCCTCAAATACATCACAATGGGCCTCATCACATAGATCTCATATTCATCACCTTAGGTCTTACATACGGGCTGAATACACATCACAATGGGCCTCAAATATGGGCCGCATATACATCATATAGGTCTCAACAATCGGCCTCGACAATTAAAATCGACCTCGATACTTGACCTCGACAATCGGAATCAGCCTATACGATCGGCCTCAATAAGTCGTAATCGGCCTATACAATCGGCTTCGACAAGTTGTAATCGGCCTCAATACTTGGCCTCAACAATCGGAATCGATTGATAATCGGAATTGGTAAATCGGTCACGACAATCAGAATCGATCGATAATCAGAATCGGCAAATCGGTTATGTCAATCGGAATCGATTGATAATCAGAATCGGCAAATCAGTCACGTTAATCGGAATCGGCAATCGGTAATCGGTCATGACAATCGGAATCGATCGATAATCAAAATCGGCAATCGGTCATGACAATCGGAATCGATCGATAATCAGAATCGGTAAATCGGTCACGACAATCGGGATCGGTCGATAATCAGAATCGGTAAATCGGTCACAATAATCAGGATCGATCGAGAATCAGAATCGACAAATCAATCATGTTAATCGGAATCGGCAATCGGTCATGACAATCGGAATCGGTCATGACAATCGGAATCGATCGATAATCAGAATCGATAAATCAGTCATGACAATCGGGATCGGTCGATAATCAAAATCGGTAAATCGGTCACACAATCGGGATCGGTCAATAATCAGAATCGGTAAATCAATCACGTTAATCGGAATCGGCAATCGGTCATGACAATCGGAATCGATCGATAATCAGAATTGGTAAATCGGTCATGACAATCGGGATCGGTCGATAATCAGAATCGGTAAATCGATCACGACAATTGGGATCGGTCGATAATCAGAATCGACAAATCGGTTACGTTAATCGGAATCGACAATCGGTCATGATAATCGAAATCGATCGATAATCGGCATCGGTAAATCGGTCATGACAATCAAGATCGGTCGATAATCAGAATCGACAAATCGGTCACCTTAATCGAAATCGACAATTGGGATCGATTGATAATCAGAATCGACAAATCAGTCACGTTCAATCAGAATCGGTAATCGGTCATAACAATCGGAATCGATCGATAATCAGAATCAGTAAATCGGTCACCTCAATCGAAATCGACAATCGGGATCGATCGATAATCAGAATCGGCAATCGGTTATGACAATCGGAATCGATCGATAATTAGAATCGGTAAATCGGTCATGACAATCGGAATTGATTGATAGTCAAAATTGGTAAATTAGTCACGACAATCGGGATCGGCCTAACTAGGGCCTAAGGAAAGAACGCAATATGAACATTTAACCATCATTGCCCATCAATGTGGACATTTAACCAACATCGCTCTCAAGCAGTGGCCCACATAGAGTCAAACATAAAGTGAGCCCGGGGCCTCACATAAAGGCCTAATATACATCGCAATGGGCGTTGTATACATCAAGTCAAGCCTCATCATATGTGCCAAAAATATATCACAATAAGCCTTACCCAATGGGCCACAAATACATAACAAGTGGGCCTTACACATGACCCTCAAATACATCACAATGTGTCACAACCCATGGACCGCACTAACGAGCCTCATATACATTGCATTGGGCCACATCCCATGGGCCCGAAAACTGATGGATGGCAAGGATACAATATGTATATCATGGTGGGCTTCATGGGTGGATCATAAATCCATCAAGGTGGGCCTCACGGATGGGCCATAAATACATCAAAGGTGGGCCTCACGGATGGGCCACACCAATGGCCCTCAAGTGGGCTTGGGCCACACCAAAATCATTTCAATAGCTACATGTGTAACATGTGTATCACCGTATCCTATCATCCCATAGGACACATGGCCCACATGAAGATGATCAGCACTGTCCAGACATTTCTCATGTAAATCAGCACTGTCCAGGTATTGGACGGTGCAGATAAGGCACATACATCAAGGTCAGTCCTACCGGTCCCTGAACTGGATGGTGGTGGGTGCAACACTGCAGCAGGGTGGATCCAACGTCCCTGGACAGATGGACGAAGTGGATATAAAACATGTACCTCACAGTGGTCCCACATGACACCGTCCAGCAATGGACGGTGCTGATAAACAGCATGGATAAAACACATACGTCAAGTGCTGGTTCATTGATCAGGGCAGAAGGCATAGGATGAAACACACACATTACGTGGGCTCCACAGCCCTTGCTGACGTACAACATCAGCTAATCAGCTGCGTGGGGTCCACATAGAGGAATGGCTGGGATATGATCAGACCCACTGAGCTTGCTGACATCAGCAGCTACAAAGCTGGTGAGGTACACTAGCTAGTCCGCTTCCATCCACGTCCTTGGATTGGAAGGCATGGATAATCACATATAAAGGTTGGCTCCACATACACCGTTCAGAAATGGACGGTGTAAATATCAAATACATACATCCCTGTGGGCCCCACACGTGTGCCATGGTGCGGTCCACGTCCTCCAACGGACAGACGGTTTGGATCATGGAAGGGCCCACCAGATATTTGAATCTGCTTTATTTTTGCCTCAAGCATCAAGAAGAGCTCACCGTTGGCTGGACGGTTTGGATGTAACAAATACATCATATGATGGGGCCAAACCGCAGCGTCCAGCTGCTGGACTACTGCAGGCCCAGCGTCCAGCAGATGGACTGCTCAGGTATAGCACATATATCATGATGGGCCACAGGCCTGCTGAGTACAGCAGCTATATGCTGGCCACCGTAGAAACATCTATGTATATATATATTACACACACACAGTGTGTATATATATATATATATATATATATATATATATATATATATATATATATATATATATATATATATATATTATATTAGAATGAGGGAGTCCAACGTCCAGACTCTCTGGACGCCTGGACTGGCGGTGTGGGTTTAAATCACGTACATATAGGTGGACCTCACCTTCACACGAACCACACGTGTGAGGTGGCCACGTCTATGGAAAATGGATGGAAGGTGTGGAAATACACATACATCACGCTGGAGAGCCACAGCACCGTCTATAATGGTGTTCAGCACGAGAGAGAGAGAGAGAGAGATCGGCAGTGAGGAGGGGAGGGACCCGCCATTATGGGCCCTCCCTATATAATACATACATCAGGATGGGTCAAAACTTGTTCACTCCCCAAGTATAGGGTTGTGATGTAGTAATAAACTCGGTGAGACCGAGGTCGAATCCCAAGGGACTGAAACCTGTACGTAATCTGAAACTAACTAGAACTAGGACTAGAATAAGATGAAATCTAAATCGAGTGTGATTTGAGGAATAATGATGAAATAATTATCTAAAACTTAAACAATTCAGCGAAAGGAACTAGGGATTCAGAGAATCCAGTTGCAGAGATCAGGGGGATCTTATGCCTATTTCAAGTATTCAACTGGACTTAGAGTCCTATCTTCATCCAGTTGAAGGGTGTAACCATCAAACTGAACTTCCTTTGATATAGTTTTCAAGAGATGAAAGGTATATGAATTAGAATGGATTTCATCACCAAACCATACCCATGAGACAAAGTAAACAACCGAATTAGACTAATTACCAACCAATCAACATGCTATGAAGGTTAAAAAGGTTACCGTCATCCAACGATGCCCAGGAGACGATGGTGCACAACAGGGCTTCCTGACGTCATAAACATAAAAGGAAAGGAACACACTCAAAGCTATCGGAGACCCATTGTAATTTTAGTCACAACAGACCATTAAAAACTAAAAACATTCCCTTAATAATTAAACTAATATCAAGTTCAGTTTATAAATTAAAATTAAATCAAAGGCATAAATATAGAGTCTCTCATCTCACTACAAGCTTCACCTCTTAGCCCTATCTAAGAGGCTTAGCCACACATAAACATGATGAAGCTAAGTATCTTAAAGAAAAAAAATAATAAAACAGAAAAAATAGAACAGAAAAAAAATAAGAAAAATCTCTCCTTTGCTTCACGTTCTCCCCTTGGAATTGAATCCCCCCCTCTCTCCTTGTTCTCCTTTTATAGAGCAAGGAGGGGTGATGGAGAATCAGCAGAACCGACCCTGTTTCCGCAGTCCAAATTACACAAGAATCGGACTCTGTTTTGCGCAGCATTGCGTACAACTAGCTCTGATCCGATCACGTTCGGGGTCACACAACTCCACGGAAGATCCGAATTTTCCGGACTCGCAATCTTGGCTCTAACCTCCGCTGATGTGTTCGATGGGGCCCACTTCACTTTTGTTTTGAAAATCTACACCGTCCAGTAGATTCATCTCGAAAAGCCATTTTAATATGGTTGGTTTTTGAGTGCTGAAGACATGGCCCACTTTCTTTTTCATTTTGCCGTCCAACCTTTGTTTGAAAGGTTGAAAACCGGAAGGTGTTGTTATCTGGAATTCCGACACCTAGGCGTGGGTTGTGGCTACCTCACGAGACGAATGGATGGTCCAGATCATTGATCTGGACGATGAACGGGCCTCAAAACTGTAAAAAACGGACGGACAGCGAAGGACGCTGTCCGTTCTTGCGCAAGGAGTCGGGTCAGCCGAATTTGACTGGGACTCCTGGTCTAGTGCGGCTCGCGTGCAGACATGCCATGTACACGCATGTTGTACGTGGGGCCCACTGTGATGCTTATGAAATATCCGTTCCGTCCATCAGATCTTTCATATCGTTTTAACAGTTGGGACCAAAATTGAGGCATATCCACCTTGCAGGTGGACCCATAATCTGGATTTTAAAGTCTAATCTATCCGTTGGGACACTTCCAAAAGGATCCAATAGATGAATTTTGATGTGAATGGTTAATTTGTGGTCCCGAGGCCATCTATGAAGTTTCTTGTTGAACAGATGGTAGAAACCCTGTGATCTTGCATTCTGACTGACTTTCAGGCCACTTGAGGTTCAATTTCTTGAATTTCTCGAACCACTGGCGTGTAAATCAAGTAATCTTGGTCCCCTGGGGTCCCGTCTATTGCCTTGGTGAATTCTGAGCGTAAATCCATGCTTTTAGCGTCCTATTTCAATCCAAGCTCGTAAATACACCCTGCATCACAAACACAATTAAATCGGGCTATTAAACACTACCATGTTCATAAATCCAGGCAATAACTGGGTCTGATATGCAATATTTGACCCTCAACACAACCCCCAACTAGCATTCTGCTAGTCCCGAGCAAAGTATGCGAAAAATAAATTGAGATTTCTAAGACGATTTCTAAGAACTCGAGTGATTTTCGAAAACAATCCAGATACCAAAAGTCTAAGATTCATCAATGTTGGGTATTACATTCACCGATACTCAAGCGCACAGTAGACTTCATAATCATGATCAAAGTATTAATCCAACTATTTGTAAAAATTTTAAACATTAAGATCCATGAGTGTATAATGTAATCTTCACTTTATCATTAAGGTTTACTTCTCTATTTCGTGATATCATTGGTAACTAATAAGAGAATTCATGTCAACCAAAACCTAAACCCAAAACCTGCCTCATAGATCATTTTTTTATTCTTCCAGCTTTTGATTTTTCCATTAAAAGTAACGCCAAGAAGGGAAATCAAATCTTCACCTATAGGGAGCAGACCTATGGTAAAGACCAGTCGCACAATATATATATTTTTTTATGTCAACCTTGGGGAATCAAACCTTCACCTGTAGGGAGCAAACCTATGGTGAAGACCATTCGCCCAATCCTTTCAATTCTTCTTTATAAACATGATGGTAGAACTTCGCAAGTTGGTCCCTTTTGTGCTTAATTAGTGATTACCAAGTTAACTCTTTAATTTCGAACTGAAACCTTCATATGTAAGCGAAATGTGGCATGTGAAATCATGACTCAATCAATATTTAAAACTTCTAATCATGGATTAACAATGCAAACTTAACTGTGAAGTCTAACAGATACTGAATCTGAGAGTCATAAATTACCAACATGATGTATCTTGAAATTCTAATTGCCCTAGATGGCCGTCAAAATCACATCGAATTTACAAGAAATTCTCGAAAAATTTAAAAATTTTCACAATTTTTGCTCAAGACCAAGAAAACACCGATTAGGTAACCTAATCTCCCACCTCCAACTAAAAATCTACATTGTCCTCAATGTAGAAGATATGCTCGCAATGTTCATGAGACAATGAAAGTAAATGAGAAGTGATGGGAAGATTGTACTTGAACGAGGGATTCCAAAAGCTTTTACACAAAGATCTCAGCATGAAAGCAAGTCAGCACAAGAGAGAAACCAATAAAAGAAAACTATCCTAAGACAATGTAGAAAGCAAATTAACCTAAAACAGCATAAAGCAAACTGCCCCACTCCTATGAAAACAGGAAACCTACCTATACCTCCATCAGACTAGGAGATCAATCCTGGTAAACAGGATCAGTCAGAGGTATGGACATGTCCTCTAAATCAAATTTCTCGACAAATGGCTTTAAGCGATGTCCATTTACTTTAAACTCCTTGCCATTGTCAGGATTTCTTATCTCAATGGCCCCATGAGGATACGCAGTGACCACAATGTAAGGGTCAGTCCAACGAGATCGAAGCTTACCTGGAAAGAGATGTAATCGAGAATTATACAAAAGGACTTTCTGACTAGGTGTGAATGATTTTCATAAAATACGTTGGTCATGAAACGCCTTCATTCTGTTCTTATAAATTCTCGAGTTCTCATATGCATCGTTCCGGATTTCTTCCAGTTCATTCAATTGAAGTTTGCGTAGCGAACCAGCGTTGTCCAGATTGAAATTCAATTTTTTGATTGCCTAGTAGGATCTATGTTTCAACTCCACAGGCAAGTGGCAAGCCTTCCCATAGACAAGTCTAAAAGGAGACATTCCAATAGGGGTTTTAAATGCAGTACGGTAAGCCCATAAGGCATCAGTCAATCGGATTGACCAATCCTTATGGTCAGGGTTAACCGTTTTCTCCAAAATGTGTTTGATCTCTCTATTGAAAATCTCAACTTGCCCACTTATCTATGGGTGATATGGGGTGCTCACCTTATGAGAGATATCGTATTTCTTCATTAAATTCTCGAATGGCCTATTACAAAAGTGTGAGCCCCCATCACTAATGATAGCTCGAGGTGTTCCGAATCGGGAAAAGATGTTCTCTTTTAGGAATTTAATAACCGTGCGATGGTCATTATTCCGACACGGAATCGCTTCAACCTATTTAGTGATATAGTTTACAGCGAGCAAAATATATAGATTTTCAAAAGATTGGGGGAATGGTCCCATGAAATCAATGCCCCAGCAATTAAATGCCTCAATAATAAGAATGGGATTCAAGAGCATCATATTTCGACAGGACAATGCTCCCAATTTCTGACAACGCTCACAAGCCTTACAAAACTCATGAGTGTCCCTAAACAAAGTGGGCCAATAAAAGCCACACTGTAAAATCTTAGCCGTGGTCTTTTTAGCAGAAAAGTGACCACCACAAGCCTGTGAGTGACAGAAGGAGATGACACTCTGATGCTCATCGTCTGGCACACATCTCCTTAGGATCTGGTCTGGGCAATATTTAAACAAATATGGATCGTCACAGAAAAAGTTGCGCACCTCGCTAAAGAATTTCTTCTTATCTTGTGCAGTCCACTGTGTCGATATGGAACCTGTGGCAAGATAATTAGCAATATCAGCGAACCAAGGTGAATGGGAGACTCTAAACAGTTGTTCATCAGGGAACATGTCATTGATATGGGTCACCTCAAGGGAATCAGAGGTATTAAGGCAAGAAAGGTGGTCGGCCACTACGTTCTCTACTCCCTTTTTATCTTTAATCTCCAAATTAAACTCTTGGAGTAGAAGGATCCATCGTATCAGGCGGGGCTTAGAACCATTCTTAGAAAAAAGATACTTAAATGCCACATGATCTGTGTAGATAATGATCTTGGATCCGATCAAGTAAGACCTAAATTTGTCCAAGGTGAACACTACGACTAAGAGTTCTTTTTCCGTAGGCAAGTAGTTCACTTGGGCAGGATTTAAAGTCCTACTCACATGATGAATGACATAGGGCCTCTTATCTTTTCTCTGACCTAGAACAGCTCCCAGAGCATAATCAGAAGCGTCGCACATAAGTTCAAAAGGAATGCTCCAGTCGGGTGCTTGTATGAGGGGTGCACTAGTCAACATGCCCTTAAGCTTAGTGAAAGCTTCCTGACATGGCTCAGTCCACTCGTATGGTGCATCATTTTGAAGTAGGTTATATAAAGGATGAGAGATGAGACTAAAGTCCTTTATGAATCTTCTGTAAAACTCATCGTGTCCTAAGAAGGATCGCACGTCCCGTATGTTCTTGGGTGGAGGTAGGTTAGAGATAAGATCAATTTTTGCCTTATTCACCTCGATTCTTTTGGATGAGATAATATGTCCAAGAACAATTCCCTTATGAACCATGAAATGGCACTTCTCCCAATTAAGTACCAAATTCTTTTCTTCACATCTTTTTAGCACACATTTAAGACTCTCTAAGCAATCGTTGAAAGATGAACCGAAAATAGAGAAATCGTCCATGAAGACCTCTAGATATTTCCCCACCATGTTAGAAAAGATACTCATCATACATCGATGAAAGGTGATAGAGGCATTATATAATCCGAATGGCATCCTTCTGTAAGCAAAGGTGCCATAGGGACATATAAATGTGGTCTTTTCCTGGTCCTCAGGGGCAATTTCAATCTGATTGTAGCCCGAATACTCGTCAAGGAAACAGTAATAAGAATGACCAGCTAGCCTTTCCAAGATTTGATCAATGAAGGGCAAAGGAAAGTGGTCCTTCCTCGTGACGGTATTCAGCTTCCTGTAGTCAATGCACATTCTCCAACCAGTAGTAACTCTTGTTAGCACGAGTTCATTATTGGCATTGGCTACAATGGTGATCCTGGACTTCTTAGGAACTACCTGAGTTGGACTCACCTATTGACTATCGGATATGGGGTATATGATACCCACATCCAATAGTTTAAGAACCTCAGCCTTAACCACTTCCCTCATGTTTGGATTTAGTCTACGTTATGATTGTCGAGCGGTCTTCACATTATTCTCAAGATATATGCGGTGAGTACAAATCGAGGGGTCGATTCCCTTGAGGTCCGCTATCGTCCATCCAAGGGCTCCCTTATGCTCAATAAGAGTAGATATAAGCATACTCTCATGTTCTTTCTCCAGGTGGGCAGAGATCACCACCGGGTATGTCTCATCTTGACCTAAATAGACATATTTCAAATCAGAGGGTAAAGGTTTTAGGTCAAGCTTCGGCAGCTTGAGGTTAAATGGTAGAGGCACTACATCAGTTTGGGGCAACTCTTCAAATTGTGGCCTCCACCGGTTAACTTCAAGTACCAGTGCAGTATCAAGCAAGGCACACGTCTTCCTAATCATGTCATCATCAAAATCATGGGAGTGGGCCAGGCACACTCTAGAGGGTCAGAGGATAAGGTCAGAGGTGTCGTATCTTCCACTAAAGAGTCAATTATGTTAATGTCGTAGAAATCATCATCATCCTCTAAGTTTCTGCCGCTATTGAAAAAGATGTTTGACTCCAATGTCATATTCCCAAAAAACATAGTCATGACACCATTCCTGCAATTGATAATTACGTTTGAAGTGGCAAGGAATGGGCGACCAAGAATGACGGGAATCTGAGTGCTCATGTTATTGATGGGTTCGGTGTCCAGGATGATAAAATATACAGGGTAGTAAAATCTATCAACTTGGACCAACACATCCTCAATTATCCCTCTGGGTACACGAACAGAGCGATCAGAAAGTTGTAGTGTAGTTAGGGTGGGTTTTAATTCACCCAAACCTAACTGTTTGTATACCGAGTAGGGAATCAGATTGACGCTCGCTCCTAAGTCAAGAAGTGAGTGATCAATTCGATGGTCCCCAATTATACATGATATGGGTGGGCTACCAGGATCTTTGAATTTCTGTGGCACTCACTTTCTTGGCAAGAAGATCTTCTTTTGAATACTCTGCCGTCGTTTGGTTGTGCATAAGTCTTTCAGGAATTTGGCATATGAAGGTATCTGTTTTATGACATCAAGTAGAGGAATGTTGACTTTCACTTGTTTCAACACCTCTAGGATATCCTGAGAGTTAGAGAGAGATTTTGGTGCGACTAACCGTTGGGGAAATGGAGCAACTGGCTTTTCTATAAGTTCCGGTTCTAATTTTTGTGGGGCATCACTAGATCCATCATTATTGTCCTCTTCCGGTTCTTGAGGCTTTTCATGCCTAACCGGAAGGGTTTTATTAATGATCTTCTCACTCCTAAGAATGATGATGGATTTAGCGTGCTCCATTTGATTTGAAGAGCTGGGATTACTTATCTTATATTGCGGTTTAGGATTGGGGAGCGGTTGTGCAGGAAGCATCCCCTTTTCTATAATCGTCATACGTGAATCCATCTTTTGTATAAAATCTCGCATTGCCTGGGTCAGTTCTTGCATGGAATTTTGAACCGGTTCTTCTTGAGGTTTCCCCTGATTTGGATTTTGATTGAAGAAACCTTGAGGTGTAGCAGTTTGTCCATTTCTCCAACTAAAGTTTGGATGATTTTTCCAACCAGGATTGTACGTATTAGAGGTTGGTCCATTGAAAGGTCTTTGATAAGTATTTACGGAATTGTATTGTTCATTCAACACTTCTCGAAAGGCGGGTATTGTAGGATAATTTTCAGTTGTATGAATGTTGCAATCACAGATATCGCAAACACTTTCATTAACCTTATCCTTCTTTCCTTCCATGGCCTCAAATTTCCTTATGAGCATAGTCACTTTATACTTGAGATCATCCTCTTCTTTCAAGAGATACAATCCACCTTTCTCCTTAGATTGAGTCGGCCTAGACGTAGTGTTCGATTTTGGGTAATAATCCCATGATTGTATTTTTTCAGCAAGATTATCGAGGTAATTCTATACCTCGTCGACATTTTTATTAATGAATTCTCCATTACACATTGTCTTGACTATTTGGCGCATGGAAGATGTCAGTCTATCGTAGAAAAAATTTGTGATGCGCCACGTTTCAAAGCCATGTTGTGGGCATGAACTGACCAAATCCTTGAACCTTTGCCAACATTGGTAAAATGTTTCATCCTCCTTTTGGGTGAAGTTCATGATTGCTTTTTTAAGGGTAATCGCTTTATGATATGGAAAAAATTTCTTTATAAATTCCCTTTGCATATCATTCCATGTGCCAACGGATCTAAGATGCAGTGAATGTAACCACGTCTTAGCCTTCTCCTTCAAGGAAAAAGGAAAGAGTTTCAGCCTGACTGTGTCCTCAGACATATTTTGAAAATATAAAGTGGCTATGATCTCATTAAACTCTTTCAAATGTAAATATGGTTCTTCAGATTCAAGCCCATGAAACTTAGGAAGGAGTCGAATAACCCTTAGCTTGATGTCCGTATGTCCTGTATTTTTAAAAAAAACCATGCATGAGGGCATACTCACCCTCACTGGTTGTAAATAATCTCGTAAAGTACGAGGCGGGGGTGCTTGATGCACCTCATTCTCATTCTGAATGTCTTCCACCCTAGGTTGGGGTAGAAGAGGTTGGTTTTCAGCCATCACTTCAATTAACTCAGGAGATTTCGAGTGGTGTCTAGTCCTGCGATGGATAGTTAACCCCTCAACCAATCATCCTCCAGTCAAGAGACGTCGAGTGTTGTCACGTGCCCACTTGGGCATGAAACACTCGCAACCCTCAATCAAATTCGAAACCTAATCCTAAGAAAGGAAAAGAAAATCTAGAAAGAAGAGAGGGTTCGAAAGAAGTTACCAAATTAGATCCCCTAAGTTAAAAACCTGCAAAAGAAAACAAAACAAGTCAGTTTCCAAAGAGAAGGTCTAGAATTAGAAAATCCTTAAAAAGAAAGATAGAAGTAAACTAGTTTCTAAAAGAAGAAATTCCTAAAAGAAAGTGAAAATTTCTAAAATAACTTAGGAAAGTCCTAAACTAGAAAGTAAGTTACTAAAAGAGATCTAAAAAATTGAAAGTAGAGAAAGAGCTTATCGAATTAGAAATTTCTATCTTAAAAGCCTACAAAATATGAAAGTTAGTTTCTAAACAAAAAGTCTATAAGTAGAAAATTTCTAAAAATAAATTAAGAAACAAAGTTAGGTTCTAAAAGAGTTAGAATTAGAAAGTTACTAAAAATAAAATTAGAAAGAATTTCTAAAAATGAAAATAACTAACCTAGTTTTTAAAAACAAAAGAGGAAAGTTTCTAAAAATAAACTATTTCCTAAAAATAGAAAAATATTAGAATTAGAAAATTTCTAAAACTCAAACCCTAATTCTAAAAATAGAAAAAGTAGAGGAATTAGAAAGGGATTACCAATTTAGAAGTTTATGTCAGGATCCTACAAAATAGGAAAACAGGTTAGTTTCTAGAAATCAGAAAAATCTAAACCTAAAGTTAGAAAAATCCTAATTTTAAACTAATCTTAAAACTAGTTAATTTCAGAAAAAATGTAACCGTCAATCCCCGGCAACGGCGCCAAAAACTTGTTCACTCTCCAAGTATAGGGTTGTGATGTAGTAATAAACTCGGTGAGACCGAAGTCGAATCCCAAGGGACTGAAACCTGTACATAATCTGAAACTAACTAGAACTAGAACTAGAATGAGATGAAATCTAAATCGAGTGTGATTTGAGGAATAATGATGAAATAATTATCTAAAACTTAAACAATTCAAGGAAAGGAACTAGGGATTCAGAGGATCCACTTGTAGAGATCAGGGAGATCTTATGCCTGTTTCAAGTATTCAACTGGACTTAGAGTCCTATCTTCATCCAGTTGAAGGGTGTAACCATCAAACTGAACTTCTTTTGATATAGTTTTCAAGAGATGAAAGGTAATGAATTAGAATGGATTCCATCACCAAACCATGCGCATGAGACAAAGTAAACAACCGAATTAAACTAATTACCAACCAATCAACATGCTATGAAGGATCAGAAGGGTACCGTCATCCAACCATGCCCAGGAGACGATGGTGCACAACAGGGCTTCCTGACGTCATAAACATAAAAGGAAAGGAACACGCTTAAAGCTATCGCAGACCCATTGTAATTTTAGTCACAACAGACCATTAAAAACTAAAAACATTCCCCTAATAATCAAACTAATATCAAGTTCAGTTCACAAATTAAAATTAAATCAAAGGCATAAAATAGACTCTCACATCTCACTACAAGCTTCACCTCTTAGCCCTAACTAAGAAGCTTAGCCACACATAAACATGATGAAGCTAAGTATCTTTAAAAAATAATAATAAAACAGAAAAAATAGAATAGAAAAAAAATAAGAAAAATCTCTCCTTTGCTTCACGTTCTTTCCTTGGAATTGAATCCCCCTCTCTCTCCTTGTTCTCCTTTTATAGAGCAAGGAGGGGTGGTGGAGAATCAGCAGAACCGACCCTGCTGGAGTGCGAAATCGTTTGCAGCAGACTCCTCGCGGAACTCTGCTTCTACCTCAGGGTCATAATGGACGGTCCTGATCTCTGATCCGATCACGTTCGGGGTCACACAACTCCACGGAAGATCCGAATTTTCCGGACTCGCGATCTTGGCTCCAACCTCCGCTGACGTGTTCGGTGGGGCCCACTTCGCTTTTGTTTTGAAAATCCACACCGTCCAGTACATTCGTCTCGAAAAGCCATTTTAATATGGTTGGTTTTTGAGTGCTGAAGACGTGGCCCACTTTCTTTTCCATTTTGCCGTCCAACCTTTGTTTGAAAGGTTGAAAACCAGTATGTGTTGTTATCTGGAATTCTGACACCTATGCGTGGGTTGTGGCTACCTCACGAGACGAATGGATGGTCCAGATCATTGATCTGGATGATGAACGGGCCTCACAACTGCAAAAAATGGACGGACAGTGAAGGACGTTGTCCGTTCTTGTGCAAGGAGTCGGGTCAGCCGACTTTGACTGGGACTCCTGGTCTAGTGCGGCTCACGTGCGGACATGCCATGTACACGCACGTTGTACGTGGAGCCCACTGTGATGCTTGTGAAATATTTGTTCCGTCCATCAGATCTTTCATATCGTTTTAACAGTTGGGACCAAAATTGAGGCATATCCACCTTGCAGGTGGACCCATAATCCGAATTTTAAAGTCTAATCTATCCGTTGGGACACTTCCAGAAGGACCCAATAGATGAATTTTAACGTGAATGGTTAATTTGTGGTCCTGAGGCCATCTATGAAGTTTTCAATTCAACAGATGGTGGAAACCCTATGATCTTGCATTCTGATTGACTTTCAGGTCACTTGAGGTTCAATTTCTTAAATTTCTCGGACCACTGGCGGGTAAATCAAGTGATCTTGGTCCCCTGGGGTCCCGTCCATTGCCTTGGTGAATTCTGAGCGTAAATCCATGCTTTTAGCGTCCTATTTCAATCCAAGCTCGTAAATACATCCTGCATCACAAACACAATTAAATCGGGCTATAAACACTACCATGTTCATAAATCCAGGCAATAACTGGGTCTGATATGCAATATTTGACCCTCAACAATGGGTCCCACATATGTGGGCCCTCAAGTCACAAAATCAAATAATGAAATCACCCACCTTAGATCCTTTTGGTCTTCTTCTTCCGTCAATGCATGCTAGAGATCCAATGGATGGACTTCAATGGTTGAGATCGACTTAGGATGGTGGAGATAGAAGGTAGAAAGGTGGGCCACACAAGCTCTATCCATGGAGCTTGCTTCGACGTTGAAGTCCCATGAGGTTTGCTTGGAAAATGAGAGAGAGAGGAGTGGTGAGGTGGGGTGATGGGATGAGATGGGATAGTGTTTGTTGACTTGAGGTAAGAAATGAATGAGATGGGTATGGGTTATGTAAGAGATAGTTGACTTGGGGAATGGGTGAGGGATGGGCTTGGTAAGGTTGTATACTTGACATTTATTGATGGATCGATGTGACCTATCGTAGAGATTCTCTCAGAATTCGCAACGCGCGGCGTTTTATCAAAAAATACATGGGCCCACATCTCCCGGCCCGGGTATCGGATCGATGTGCAAGTCACAGCGTTGGAACCATAGCGACGACGCGATCACTAGGGTACAAGTTTCGAGTCGAGCCGACTCCAATATGCTCGACTCGTGTTAGGATCGCGCGCAAACGTTGGATACAGGTCGAGGGTCATCGAAATTCGACTGGGAGGACCGCGGAAGCCTACGGAATGGTACGGGCTAAGATACGGGTCTCACACGTCCTATTTAAATTGAAAATTGATGTAAAGAAAGAAATTATTTTAGGGTCGTTACACCTACCGAGGTGGACGTTATATGTTGATGGCTCATCCAACTTTAAAGTCAGTAGGGCCGGGATAGTCTTGGAGACTCCAGATCGTGTATGTGTTCAATATGCTTTGAGATTTAGATTCCAAGCTGCTAACAATGTAGCAGAATATGAATCTTTGTTCGTCGGACTTAGGTTGGCGGCCGCCATGAGAGCCCAACACCTGGAAGTTTTCAGCGATTCTCAACAATCGTTAATCAAATAGCTGAGGAATATCAAGCTAAGAAAGAACGAATGAAAATATATCTACTAAAGGATAAAGAACTAATCAGTGGGTTCTGGAGGTGTAATGTCGACCAGATCCCCCAAGCAAAGATCTTCAAGGCCAATATGTTAGCAAAATTAGCCACTTCGGCCAAAGATGATATCCCAAGGTCTATTCCAATTGAATTCCTCACCAAACCAAGCATTAGCGATCTGACCTCACCATAGCTCTTTTGACAAGCTCGTAACTGACTTGGATGGATCTGATTATCGATTTCCTTAAGGAGGATAAGCTTCCCGAAGATCACTCAAAAGCGCGCAACCTGCGAACCAAGGAAGTTCACTACACCATGGTCAACAACGTCTTATACAAAGAAGGGTTCTTCCTTCCCTATCTTAGAGGTCATTTCGATCGCCACCTCAGCAACAACGGGGATAGATTCTGAAGCTATTGCCTCATCCTCGACCTCCACGATCGTAGGGGCCGAGGGACCTACCCTCCCTTGGCTCATGGAGGTCACCTTCGTCTTGGTCTTCGACTTGGCCTTCTTTGGTGTCGGAGTTAATTCCCCGGGAAGGGGAGCCTTGTGTTTCAAAGCAGGCTTGATGGTGGGTCGAGCTTTAGGCATTTCTATGATAGTCAGAGTAAGGAAGAGGTTAACAATTAACAAATCTTTTAAGTACTAAGGTCCTCTAAAATTAATACCTATTAGCTCAGAATCGAGGCCCGACTTAAGTAAAAGCTAGGGCTGAATGAGCTTTCTCAACGATCTCTCCTCGACCCTCACTGACCTTGCCCCTATAATGCAAGCATGAGATTCAAAGCTGAGCTCGGGATGAGGCTGGGAAAGATCTGTAAAAGGAAGACGAATCATGCTTGAACAAGTTAGAACATTGAAGCCGAGCTAAGAAACCAAAAAAAAAAAAAAAAACTAAATTTGGGCAACACCGACCTAATACAGTGAAGGCATTGGGGACCCAACCATGACTCAAGATTGGTCCTGGTACTTTCCAACTCCCCGAAGCCCAGAACCATCGATTCTTCCAATTTTTGTTCGAGGTCGGGGCGTCCACTACCATGCCCTTCCCGGTCCCCCTCCGAGAAGAAAAATAATACCAACCATCGTGAAGAGGGTTGACCTTCACTTGGTACATATTAAGGAACTCCTCTACTGTGAGTTCGGGCTGCTCAAGATTGGACCAGAGGACATAACAGCCAACCAATGCCCTCTATACATTTAGAATCAGCTTCCTCGGAGCCATCTTCAGGTGTGCAAGCACCTGTCTCACAATTCTCTAGAGGAGAAGCCTTAGGCCGCATTAGAGAGCGACTTGGAAGATAGCTACCTCTCCCTTGGGAGGATTGTTTGGAAGCTTGCCCAGTGAGGGAGCTCAGAGAAGCACATAATCAGGTATGTGGTACCCCACCCTGATCCTGATCAGGTCCGCTTCCCCGAGGACTGATTCTAAGGGGCCCTTTTCTACTTTCTCGTCCCCATCATCAGAAGATCCGACCAATCCTTCCTCGTCGAATTGGTCTTCCACGACCTCCGTCGGACGCTTTGCCGAGACCTCTGCAACGCCCACGATGTTTGCAACATCCAGAATTCAACGTCGCTCATCACCATCATCAGGGATAGTGGGTTAGACATGAACGGAGCTCACTCATCCCACTATCAGCACCGGAGGCCCCCTCCCGAGAACTTGACATTTCCAGCATAGCAACATGCCTGAAAATGCTAGAAACAAACCAAAAAGAAAGAAGGGGAAAGGGAGGGGGGAGTGAAACTCATTGGATTGTAGCAACATCGGTGTACTGGGTATTAGTAGACCACCTAAAATCGCTAGCAGATAGCCGAAAATTGCTTCCCCAAAGCTGCTGTGCGCCGGAAGCAAAAAACGACAAAAGGGAAGATAGGCAAATGAGTCGGGCCCCCTTGTTAGGGTTTCCCTTATATAGGGAAGACATGTGGACGGGCATTAATGCCCTCATCAATACGTGGTCATACAAACGCCCCCCAACTATCCCGTCTCGACATATGGCGCGACCCCGCTCGTCACCTGACTCCATTTTCGAGAAATGGCGACGTGTCGGTTCTTCATTGATCTAGTACCGAAAAGGCGGCCTGACAGGTCACATGGCCTTGAGCCACGACATGCCACCTGGATCGCGTCGTACATGATTACTGACACACCTTGACTCCCGGGCTGGCCGCCATGCTCAGCATTTACGGTTGAATAGTCCGACCTGAGAAAATCTGACCTACTTTTCGAGTCTATGCTACCAACTTGAAAGTAGTGGGGCTTACAGTTATGGGAAAAATGGGTCGATCCACAAGATCAGGTCGTACCAACAACTAGCACGACCCAATAGGCTAATGGTGAGGAAAAAGCCAACTAAATCCAACCGTCCGATGCCAGCTAAGGTTGGTACATTATACATTGGCACATTATAGGTCGGCACAACCCTCAACGAACTTCCCCAAGGAATAGCTTAGTAGAGCTGTTAGGCATCGTGAAGAAGCTAAAGAATACTGAAGTTAGTGATCATAAAGACGTCACAAGCTTGCTTGGTCAGTTTAATCATCAGAACAATGCCAACCTTCCAATAGCTCGGCCAGTGTATCTTTTACGCGCCATTACCTCTATCGTCCGACCTTACCTATAGGCCGGACGAGTCTATCAACCCCAGACTATGTCTGACATTACAGAAAATTACTCTTTTATCGATAACATAATTCGTCGTTATTTTATCTTTTTTCATCAGTAATGATTATTACCGACGAAATCTATCGTCGGAAAGATCGTCGTAATAAGACTGTGGCTAAAAGATTTTCCCGACGAAATATGACTTTATCGGCAATGATAAAACAAATACTGACAACTAAAATCGTCAGCAAAACATGTTACTGTTGGTAGGAAAAAATAATATATTTCGTCAGTAAACACACCTTATATCGACAAATTTCTTCGTCGGTAAAATTGTGGATTAACGACATTACTGACGAGTACGTTCATCGATAAAACAATAATACCAACAAGTATGTTCGTCAGCATAAGCCCTCTATTACCGATGAAATAATTCGTCGGTATATCTCATATAGATCGTTGGTATAAATTTTTGTATTAATTTTTACCTACGAAGGATTTTGTTAGTATAAGTTTTAGACCTACTATTACCAATGAAATATTTCATCGGTAATAGTTTATTTCTTCCTGGTTTCATTTATTTTCAAAATTCAAGAAAAAATTCCTAATATACACCTGTTACAATACATTTTCATCATATTCACATCCACATCCATCCAAACACAAACTACATCCATCCAAACACAAACCACATCCATCCATACACAAATAATCCTATCCACATCCACATACAACCCACATTCATCCACACACAAATATATATAAGTTTAACATTTGTATATAAAATAAATCATAAATAAAATAAAATAATCCTATCTATATCCACATACAACCCACAATATTCATTCACGCATAAATACATATAAGTTTAACATTTATATATAAAATAAATCATAAAAAAATAATAAAAAATGACGAATATGAAGGCGGAGGTGTTGGGGCATCAGTGGCAAAGTGTGCAGTGAGAGCCTAAAACATCTCCTGCATCCGTCGCTCATGCTCCATCCGCATCTCCTCGATCCTCCTGTCCTGATCCTCCCATCGCATCTCCTCCTCCTCCTTATGCCTCTGCTCCTCCTCCCTCTACCTCTCCAGCTGCTCTTTGATTTCATCGATGATGACCCGTAGATGTTGAACCTCTCTCTCTCTGTCATAACATCTCTACAATGAAAAAATTAGAGTCAGTTTATGGAAATAGGTTTAAGATTAGGTTAGTGTTATAGGTTTAGGATTAGATGTAGGTTTAAGTTTAGGTTTAGGAATTCAGGTTCGGTTTTGGGTTCAGGAGTAGGTTTAGGATTAGGTTTTCAAGTTTAGGTTTAGGTTTAGGTGAGGGTTATAGGTTTAGGATTAGGTGTAGGTTTAGGTTTAAAGATTTGAGCTTAAGTTTAGGTTGAAGTTTAGGTTTAGGAATTCGGGTTCGGAATCGGGTTTAGGTTTAGGTTTTCAAGTTTAGGTTAGGGTTATAGGTTTGGGTTTAGGTGTAGGTTTAAGTTAAGTGAATTAAGTTTAGGTTTAGGTTTAGGTTTAGTTTAGGTGTAGGTTTAGGTTTAGGTTTAGTTTAGGTGTAGGTTTAGGTTTAGGGTTTAGGGATTCGGATTCAGGTTCGGGTTCGGGTTCGGGTTCGGGTTCAGGTTTAGGTTAGGGTTATAGGTTTAGGTTTAGGTGTAGGTTTAGGTTTAGAGATTTGAGAATAGGTTTAGGCTTAGGGTTTAGGGATTCGGGTTCGGGATCGAGTTTAGGTTTAGGTTTTCGAGTTTAGGTTTAGGTTTAGATTTAGGAATTCGGGTTCAGCATGAGCTAAAGAATGAGACAGATCTAAAGCTCAAGTGGACTTCACCAAAGAAAACAGTGAGGATTGATCTCCTGCTATTAAAAACTTCTTAGGGCCACACAAGTTTTCGAACAATCAGGTATTTGTGTTTTCCCTTCTTAGGTTTAGGATCTATTTGACGTTATCAACATGTTTTGATGCCAAATAAACATTATAGTGGGCCCTACGAAGTTTTTAACACTGGGCATTCAATCACCATTGTTTTCCTGTGGTATGACCCACACTTGATCTTTAGATGTGCCTCAATTTGGGACATCCTCTAAAATGAGTTGCTGCAAATGCAGATGGACGACGTAGATGTATAACACATTGATCGAGTTAGGTCCCACAGTCAAGGCCTAACCCACTAAGTTAGTTACGCCTAAAATCGGATTGTGTCTTAAGTTACTCAGTATGCTCAGTTGGGCCCACTGTAAATATATGTAGTTTATCTACACTGTCCATCTGCTTTTCCAAATCATTAAAGGGGTTGAAACCAAAATTGAATCATATCCAAAACTCAGGTGGACCATACCACAAGAAACAATGGGTATAATGATTTCCATCATTGAAACCTTTCTAGGGCCTGTAGTGATGTTTATTTATCATCCAACCTATTCACAAGATCACACAAACATTGATGAAGGGAAAAAATATATTGGCTTGATCTAAAACTTCCGCAGCCTCCCAAGAATTTTTGAACGGAACAAGTTCAATTCACATTCTTTCCTGTACATGTGGTCCATTTAAGATTTTTATATATATACATCATTTATTGTCTCAAGACATAAAATTATCTGTTAAAATGGATGAATGGACTGGATGAAATACATAAATCACGATGGACCATTGTTTATTGTATTATGGTCCACCAAAGATTTGGATCACACCATGATGTATATGTTGTATCCAACCATCCATCCATTTGGAGAGATCATTTTAGGGAATGAGCTGAAGAATGAGGTAGATCCAAAGCTCAAGTGGACCTCGAAACTAATTGGGGTCACAAAAGTTTTTGATCAAGTTGATATTTGTGTTATCTCTTCTTCCGGTCTAGGTCTGTGTGAACTTACCAATAGGTTGGATCTCAAATAACCATCATGGTGGGTCCCAGGAAGGAATTAACGGTTGGGGGCACTGTCCCCACCATGATGTTTAGTTTTAGGTTTAGGGTTTAGGATTAGGGTTTAAGGTTTAGGTCTTGGAGACTCAACTAACTCATGGATAGCTCCGACGCACATCCGGGTCTGCTCCACACAAACACGGGCCTGTCCAAATGGTCAGGCCACCCATATTGTTATCCATAGGAAATGGACAGCTTCATCATAGTCAGGATCGGGTTTAGGTTTAGGTATAGGTTTAGGTTTAGGGATTTGAGAATAGGTTTAGGTTTACATTAATTAGCATGCAATGGAAGCATTTACATTAATTAGGAAGAAAGTTTTCATTAAATACACAGCTAGTTGGATGAAAATGTAATGTCCAACTAGTTGTGTGTGAGCATTACTCATATATGTGTGTGTGTGTGTGTCATAGGCCTAAAATCTAGTCGATGTAATGTCGCACCCATGAAACCCCTGAGACCCAACTTTCAACTTGATTCAAAACTTTAGTAGGCCAATACAAAAAGAGAGGCAAATTAAGGGTGGAAATTGTTTCCTTTCGCTATTCATCCACGCACAAATATATATAGGTTTAAGTTAGGGTTATCAGTTTGGGTTTACGTGTAGGTTTAAGTTAAGTGAATTAAGTTTAGGTTTAGGTTAAGGTTAAGGTTATAGGTTTAGGGATTTGAGAATAGGTTTAGGTTTAGGGTTTAGGGATTCGGATTCGGATTCGAGTTTGGGATCGAGTTTCGGCTTAGGTTTTCGAGTTTAGGTTTAGGTTTAGGTGTATGTTTAGGTTTAGGGATTTAAGAATAGGTTTAGGTGTAGGTTTAAGTTTAGGGTTATACTAAGGTCTGCTCCATCAATTTCGAGCTAATACATAAACACGGCCTTGTCCAAATGGCCAAGCCACCCATATTATTGTCCATAGAAAATGGACAGCTTCATCATGATCATAACAGCGGTTCTCACCTTCCACGGACCCCCACTCAACATCCGGATAGCTCCGACGCACATCCGGGTCTACTCCATCAATTCTGAGCTAATACATAAACATGGGCCTGTCCAAATGGTCAGGCCACCCATATTTCTGTCCAAAGAAAATGGACAGCTTCTTCATGGTCATAACAGCGGTTCCCACCTTCCAGGGACCCCCGCTCAACATCCGGATTGCTTCGACACACATCCGGGTATGCTCCATCAGGTGGGTCATGCTCTTTCAAAACTCATGTGGGCTATAGCATATAGAACAAATGGATGGATAGAAAGCATCCATTTGATTGTCAGTTCACTTTGCATATTATGGCCCACTGAGGAGTAAAATTGCCTCACAAGTCACAACTATAAACTAACAAGTCACAATAATAATTTAAGAAAAAAATGTAATACATATTAAGCTAATTATAAACAATGCACAATAATGAGAAAAGCAAAGAAGCAATGTAATACATTAGTTAATTATACAATGGTTGGGATTTGGATGTCTAATTTACGGGCTTGAGGTTGGCTTCTTCATGAATTTTGAATTGTTTGAGTTGGGCCTGATGGGCCAATCCTATTTAATATTTTGATTTTGACGGGCTCAAACACAGCCCATTGAGAGTAATTTTATCCCTAAAGCATTTGTCAAACGGATTATTGGGAGATGCTACAGTGCTTTTAAATCACTATAAGTTTCAGTGCTCTGAGTTGCACTGGTACACTTCAACAGTCTATCTGTTTAGATTTTTAAGTAGGTCCAACACACATTTCAGGTACTTAGAAATTACTTAGAATTTGCATTGGCTACATATAAGTAGTTCAAATCAAACAGTCCAGTTTAGATGGATCATTCTATTTAGGGAATTGATGTTTAATACTGAGAAATTACTTACAAATTGCATATACAGCATACAAGTAGTTCAAATCAAACAGTCCAATTTAGATGGATCATTCTATGTAGGGAATTAGTGTTTAATACTGAGAAATTACTATGAAATTGCATATGCAACATACAAGTAGTTCAAATCAAACAGTGCGGTTTAGATGGATTGTTCTATCTAGGGAATTGATGTTTATGCACACTCTCATTGATTTACATACTCCCATTCTAAATTTACAGATTGTTACATCCGACACAAAAAAAAAGGGTGCATGCAAATGGATGGGATTGAAACTCCCACCATTGAAACCTTACTAGGGCCCACTGTGATATTTATATGCCCACCTCCATATTTATAAGATCCATTAAAATAATTAAATAAAAAAATTTAAATAAATAAAAATGGTCCACCTCAATAGACCGGACGGTGGGGAGCTTTAATGGTGGACATTCAATCCATTTTGATATACTTCATATTTGGGCTTATGCCCTAAAATGAGCTGGCAAAACTGATAGATGGCATAGATGTACCAAAATAAAACACAAATTATGGTGGGCCCCACTGTCACAGCCTAACTGAATCCATCTATTCAAATAAAAGAAAAAGAAAATGGCAACCCTAACTGCATGCAAAGAACGAGAGAGGGGAAGAGAGATGGGCGCACAGAAATATTAATTGCAGAGAGGGAGAGAGGGAGGCGCACAACGCCATTGCAGAGAGAGAGAGAGAGAGAGAGAGAGAGAGAGAGAGAGCGTAGTGGAGCTTCTTCAATGGCCAGAGCTTTTCGATAATGGAGGTGTGTTTTCCCCCTCTTCCCCTTGTTTAAAAAATCAGACCGTTGGCCTATAAGTCACTTACAGGAAGTGACTTCTCACCTCTAGCCCCTGGAAGTTTCCTAGCAGTTTTGCCTGTGATCTGGTCTCACCCATAAATGATAAACAGGAAGAAATATAATTTATAAGTAGAATCCAAGCATACCAACAAACCACAAGACAGAATATACGTGGAAAAACTCCAACAAGGGTAAAAAAACCATAGGTGCAAACTTCCACTATGAAGAAAATGAAGTTACAAGCAAAATACTAACCTTCTCAATGCTCCCATGCACAGAGATAGCCCTTTTCTCTTTGGATGTATATAAAAAAAACCATTTGCATACACCTTAAAATATCCTAGAATAGTCCTAGGAACCCCTATTTATAGCTTAGGCAACTTCTCTTTCGCACTCTTGCGAAACCGCCTCAAATTTACGCAGTCCGTGTAAAATCCGCGTAACCCTCGACTGGTCGAGCAAGCTCCTCGACTGGTCAAGCCCCAAAAAACCTGCTCGCTGGACTTTGAGTCGAGCATGCCCTCGACTGGTCGAGCAGGCCACTCGACCAGTCAAGTAGGCCACTCGACTGGTCGAGCAGCGCTCTGGTGTGCTGGCTCCACACCTCAACATAGTTGTTTCAAATGGCTGGGTTAGGCTTGTCCAACATCGGGCTAGGTATGGGCTGTGGAGTATGAGGCTTGACGGTCGGGCTCAAGCTTAAATTTGAAGCCTGTTTATAAACCGCCCAAGTTTGGATTAAGAAGTCCAAAAGCTCATCAGTCCAGCCCGGCTTGATAGGGTTTACAAACGTCCCTCAGAGAGTGCAGATCAGGTGGGGCAGGGGGAAGATCATAGTGGGTGAGGCCCTGACTGTGGAGCTCACCTCAATTTATGTGTTGTATATCGACACCGTCCATCCATTTTTCCTACTCATTTTAAGGCATGGTCCAAAAAATGTGACAGATCCAAATCTCAGGTGGACCACACAAAACGAAAATAGTGGTGATTAAACGTCCACAATTAAAAATTCCTAAGGCCCATTGTGATGTTTATTTGACATCTAACCTGTTGATAAGGTCACGTAGACATGGATGAATGGAAAACACAAATAGCAGCTTGATCCAAAACTTTTGTAGCCCTGATAAGTTTTTAATGGTGGTAGTTAATCCTTATTGTGTGGTCAACTTGAGATTTGGATCTAGCTTATTTTTTGGACTATACCTTAAAATGCCTTAAAATGAACTGACAAAATGGATGGATGACTGGATATACAACATATAAATCAAGATGGGCGCCACAGTCAAGGCCTCACTACTTAGTTGTTACTGATATCTCACCTAGTCCGGGTCTCCTTCATTCGACTTCCAGGGCTTAATGATAATAAATGGGGGGTGGGGGACCCTACTCATGGATCAGTGGTAAGTTTTAACACTGAGGTCATGGGTTTGAGTAGTTGTAGTGTGTGGGCGGGAGTGTGTAAAGAAAATGTTAATAAATGTGAAGAAGAGAAGGGATTGCCAACTTATATGAGTCCCACCATAGTGTTTATTTAAAATCCATGTCGACCATCAAAATTTTCAACCCATGTTAGGCCCAAGAATAAAAATTCAGTCCCATCCATATTTCAAGTGGACCACACGATTATAAATAGTGTACAGGGGAATGCTCACCCTTCAAACTACTTTCCTTGGTATGTCCCATCTAAATAATAGATGGAGCTGATGTTTGCGCCCTAGGCCTAAGCCTGGTGTGGTATCTAAGGATTTTATATTATCATTAGAGTGGGCCATGTAAATATCAAGGCCGGACATTTCTTTCCCATCTTTTTCCCTTGGTATGGCCAACCCAAATCATAAGTCAGCCTGGTTTTTTGTTCATCTACCTAATGTAGGATTATACATCTAATAGTCTGGAGAGGATTTCACCTACACATTAAGGTGGGCCTTCTAAAGAATAAAGGGCATCATTCTAAGAGTTATTTTATAGTGAACATCTCAGGTAGGGATTATTTCACACTTTTTGAGAAAGGGGTTGGTGGCTTGGTGAGCTCCACCTTGGTGTTTGATGTAAAATCTACTCTATCCATTGGGTATGTCACACCTTGTTAAATCCATGGCCTCAAAATCAACCTCAATCATAATTCAAGTGGATCACATGATTGGAAAGAATGCACAAGGCAAGGCTTACCCTCTGGATTATTTCCTTTGGTCTGACCCACCTAAATCAGGGATAGGTCTAATTTTTCGGCCCCATTACTAAATATTAATTTGGAATCTAATGGTTGGAGTATATTTTATATAATCATCATAGTGATATCTATAATAATTAAGAATGGATCTCTCTTACTACTGTTTCTTTTGCTGTGGACCACCTGAATCATGGCTAAGCCTGACTTTTTCACCCTTAATTAGCCTAACATTGGATTACACATCTAATGGTCAGAGTAGATCCTACATACACATCATATTAGGCTCCTAAAAAGATCATGGGTGTGAGGCTTTACTTTTCAAAATTTCTTTCTGGTTCAGGCTAGATTTTTTTGTCAGTCATGGGCCAACCCGGCCGTTGACACCCCTATCGGATGCAAGGACGAGTACTTAACCCGTTCAGTCCATTGATAAGCAACAACGGCATCGTGTTTCATGGAAAGCTAGGGTAGCTGGTCCAACTAGCATTGAACTGGTTTTAGGGAAAGTCTTTATGTCCACCGACTGAAACTAGCCTAGATTTTCAATCCTGAGAGTTAATCGTGGCCATGTTTGGGCCTAATGCTAGGAACGAATGCAATGCCTTGGCCTCTATTACCCTATATTAAATTATTAATATTATGTTACAATCATTAGTATACTATTAATATTACTTCACAGCTAGGTTAGGATGGACCAAGGACTCAATTCATGATGACTTCTTGAGGCTTCAAAATAACTTCGGAGGCCTCATCTCTTAGGCAGTACGCTCGAGTGGTACCGGTGCCAATAGAGTGCACCCAATCTAAAGCTCTCCAATTTCTTTATAAGATGGAAATTGAGGCTATGTGGGCCTTAGCATGATGTATGTGATTTATCCATGCCGCACGTCTATTTTTAATAGATCATTTAATGGCATGAGCCCAAAAATTAGCCAGATCCAAATCTGGTTTAGACCACACCACAAGAAACAGTGGTGATTAAACACCCACTAGTAAAAACTTTTTGTGGGCCACCAAAGTTTTGGATGAAGATTATATTTGTATTTTCCTTTCTTTGTGACCTAATCAACAAGTTGGATGGAAAATAAACATTCCGGCGGGCCCTAGGAAGATTTTAATGGTGAGTGTTCAATCTTCGTTGTTTTCTTGTGGTGTGGTCCACTTGAATATGGATTTGTCTCATTTTCAAAACCATGCCCAAAAATTATCTTTTAAAGTACATGGACAGCATGGATAAAGCACATATATCATGGTGGGCCCCCCCATGGAGCAACGTCTAAGTAGCCACATTGCTATTGGCAGCATCTTTTACCGATCAATTTATGGCTGGAGACCAAAAATTAGATAGATCTAAATCTCAATTGAACCACACCATAGCAAACATTGGTGATTGAACAACCACAGTTAAAAACTTCTTGGGGCCATAAAATTTTTGGATAAAGTTGATATTTGTATTTTTTTTTTCTGTCATCGAAGTCTTTGTGACCTAATTAATAGATTGGATGAAAAATAAACATTCAGTGGAACATAAGAAGCTTTTAAACCTGGGTAGCTTTTAAACCTGGGTACAATCAGCACTGTTTGTTGTGTAATTGACTTGATATTTGGATGTCTTATTTTTTGGGATCATGCCCTGAAATGGTCTTTAAAACTAGATGGACAGCATGAATAAAACACATAAATCATGGCGGGGTCCATAGAGCATTGGCTAATGGCAGCGTCAGTAGGCAATCCATGTATATGTACATGCATCGCTCACTTACAGGTGAATTTCTTCCCCTAAACAACACCTGCAAGTGACTTCCCTGTAAGTCACTTCCCACTAACCCAACTTACAGGCATCCAAATAGGCCCTAAACTATTTACGGGCATCCAAATGAAAATTGATTTACCCCTATTTCAAAAAGACTGAAATCATAAGAACGAAATAAAATACTTTTTCGACCAACGTAAGAGTGATTTGAGATGAGAGAGACCGAGAGGGAGACAATCGGGCGTCGGGCAGACAACAATGAGTTAGGGTTTAGGGTGACCGGAATAGGGGCGTCAGGCAGGCAGCAGCGCTCGTTCGGGCGGGAGAGGAGGTAGGGTAAGAAGAGGGAGAAAGAGAGAGAGAGAGAGAGAGAGAGAGAGAGAGAGAGAGAGAGAGATGGGCGCGGGAGTCGGTTCAAGTTAAAACATATCATTATTACCGACAAAACTTTTCGTTGGTAATACTTTTCACAATTTGTCGGTAAAAGGCTTAAAAAAAATATTTGGGTCCACCTGTGCTCTATCAGCCTCATCCACTCTGTACATATGTTTTTAAATATACTTATTGGCTTCACTAAAAATAAAAATTACAAATCAACATTCATGATCAACCACACAAAGTGAAATAATATGTCCACCGTTAATTTTGTCCGACGATGTGTCTATTTCGTCAGTAAAAAGTTCCTTTACCGACGATATTTTTCGTCAGTAAAAAGTTCCTTTACCGATAATATTTTATAACGTCAGTAAAAATAGCCTCTCCGTCATTGGAAAGGACACCAAGGGATCTTTTGCGGACAAATTATTTGGTTCGTCGGGAAAAATTACATTTACTGATGAAATAATCGTCGGGAAAATAGTTTTCACCGACGATACATAATGTCGTCGGGAAAAGTTTCTAGGTCGTCGTTGTAAATGGTGGCGGGAACATATTTGGTCGTGGCGGGAATCTTTTGCCAACAAAATATGATTTCATTGGGAAAAGTCATGTGTACTGACGAAATTTATTTCGTCGGAAATAAGTTCATTGGTAAAAGGCCAATTTCTTATAGTGCGACCTTATCCAAGGGAACGGTCTGAAGTATTCTCCGAGGATCCCAGAGAGATAAGTGTATCATCCCGAAGATCCCAGTTTGTTAGGAATTCCAACTCAACTACAACACGCACCTACCAAATAAGGATAAGGATCCCTCTATGTTGAGATATCCCCTCTATTATAAATAGAGGCTCCATGAATCGTGAAAGGTACGTACTGATAACCCTATCTATCAAGACCGTTTCTACAAAGACCCAAATCCCTGACTTTGGCATTGGAGGGTCCCCTGCATTAGCTAGGGTCTTCCTTATTTGTTTCTTGTGCAGGTATACAAGAGTTAAGAAAGATATATCGAAAAACTGCATCAACAATTTTCATTTAAATGGTTGTTTAACTAACATGCCAAAGTGTCAGACGTTGATATTCTAGACCATTGGGCCAAAAAACAATCAGGCTAGTCTACACTATGGACGTTTTGGATCACCAAATGGTGGGTCCAACCTGCACCAACTGAAATTAAGCTCAAAAGTAAATTAACATCTAATTTCCTGGCCATGGTTTGACTTGTCATTCGAAATTGGTACATCACCTGATATGTATGCGTATCACACATGAATGATATGGTTGTATGGGTTCATATGGGCTTGAAAAATCCTAATATTGGGGTGATAGCACCGATACTAAAAACAGAAATAGGTTTTAAAATCATGGTCTTAGCCAAACACCGTTGTATCCCGTATCGAGTCTCTTTGGCTACATAAGAGGGCCGCTGCATCATTGAATTGCTTTACAACCAAGCAATGTACGGCTATCTCAGTAAAGGGTGGAGGTGTACACAAACCGAGCTAGCTCGGTTAGCTTGCTCGACTCAACTCGAAAAAGCTTGATTCGACTTGGTTCGAAGCTGAGTTCGAGCCAAGTCGAGCTAATTTTTTGATCTCGAAGCTGAGTTCGAGCCAAGTCGAGCTAATTTTTTTATCTTGAAAATGAGTTCAAGCCGAGTTTGAGCCGGCCCCAGCTCGACTCAACTCGGATCAAACCCAGCTCAAATCGAACTCGGATCGAACCAGTTCAGTGACTCAGTGACTTTGTTATTGACGTTGCTTACCAAGTGTTTGATGAAATGACTCAAAGAAGTGTGGCTAGTGGCAAGAAAGGTATGTATATGAAACCAACACCCTTTTTTTTCTTGATTTTTATGTTGCTTAGAAAGTGTTTGATAAAATACTTGTAAAACCATTGTTGCTGTCTCAAATACCATGGGACTTTGAAGGTGCAGTCCAGTTGCTTGTGAAAATGTTGCAACGGTGAACTCGGCTTGAACTGGCCCAGCTGCTAACTGAACCGAGCTAAGCTGGCCAGTCATGCTCAGGGACCCGACCAAGCCGAGTTCAGGCTGAGATCAACTAGTGACCGAACTAGATGTACACCCATGGTAAAGGGTGTCTGGCTGCATTATTGAGTTGCTTTACAGCCCGGCAATGTACGTCCGCGGAAGTAGATTGGCTAGTGTACTGCACTCCAGCCATATGGCTGAGCGTTGAAGTCACCAAGTTCTGTAGGTCCTATCATGTTATATAGCAACCGTCATTTCATATTAAGACATATCTAAAGATAAAGTGAGCCACAGCGTAAAAAGATGTGGGGAAAAGTCTACCATTTAAAGCCTTTTGGTCGTCACGGAAGTTTTGGATTGATATGATATTTGTTTTTACTCTTCATTAATGTCTTTGTGACCTTGCGAATGGATGGAAATTAAATGCTACGGTGAGCCCTATGAATGTTTTAACAGTGAGAATCATTGTCCCACTGCTATTTCTGGTGTGGTCCACCTTAGATTTGGATATGAATCATTTTGGTATCATGCTTTAAAATGATTTCAAAAAATGAATGAACCATATGGATACAATAAATGCATCATGTTGGGGCTTTATAACTTTGGTCTCCTCTGAACCGTTTGTACAACTGAGAGGTCGAGGAGCTGCAACGCTCGTCTTCACACGACATGGCCCAAGCTCTGATGGTTGTCCATCGATTGTGATGTCACGACATCGCCCAAGCTCCGATGGTCGTCCATTCAGTGTTTATGATCACCCCTCTGTCACGCCCTAAACTCGGAAACCGGGCTCATAAAATTCTCGATCACCGAATCCGGCGCCGACAGCCTCCGTAGTGCCCCATTCTCGGATTCCAACACTCATATGCCAGATTCCGATCCTGGGATCCTACAAGGAGGATTTTCCAACTTACATTTATCTCATAAGAAGCATAACTATAAGTATACCCAAATCATAAAGGCAACATCATCACTACATATCCACTAATATAAACATTTGAATACAATATTAAAAGAGAAATACATATATCGAAATCAAAGCTCCGAAGGACAGCTACACACTCCAGACTCAATGCTGCTGCAACCTAACGCCACCTGCATGCATCTATCGTGCATAAGCTTACAAAAGCTTAGAGGGCGATGAAAGTGTGTACACAAGATAAGTGTCAAGTATACCATAAAGCCCATAAATCATACATCATCGGAATAAGCGAAAATATACTGGTAAGTCCATGAGTGCTATCAGCCGTACCAAGGCCATGCGATGCAAAACATAATAAGACAATAAATGCTGACGATGCAATGCAACATGTAAATCCTGACGAGTTACGAATACCATCAACCTCATTTAGGCTATAAAAGTGCAAAAAACATAGTAACCTAAAATGCTAAGTACTGCTGATGCAATGTGATATGCGGTGCGAATGAAATGACCATGCTGGAATGTGAAGTCGGGATGATAGTACGAAGTATCACAGGCTATGGGGTCCATCACAAGGGACTTCTATCCAAACCAGTCCCTTATCTAAATTTGGATAGTCAGACACAATGTGGTAAACTCCTTATCTCAGGTTAGTCGCGTGCCCAACCGAAATCCTGGCCATGCAATGGTACACGTAACAAATAGTTATGCACCACCAGCCTAAGTGAGTAGTGAATGAATGAATGGATATGCAATTCTTGCTCAATAAGTCCACATATCAATACGGTTGCTCTCTGGAGAAATCACCGGGGTCTATTACACTCGATACCGACTGCCTCCTCCCTAACTGCACAGCCCAGCGAGCGGAATAGACCTCACTATCTGCCTGACCAGTGGTCTGCCAATACCTACCCAGCTCGTCGATAGCGGACCTATTTACGAGCTGGTCACACTCAGCCTAGCTTATAGCCCCCTCACTCAGGCGGATAAGGCCACACCCCCTCTCAACCGACCACAACACAGTGGGAGATACGGTCTACTGGTATTCGGCACTCGAGCGCTCATGTTCCACTCGGTCTAGACGTTGGGGCTACTCTTGGCTTCGGAGGTTCTGGGATTTTCACTCAAGGACATCCTAAGTGCCCATAGTGCTAGAACCAAATATTTTCGGTGTCCCATCTGGCCATTCACGATGTGCCTGTGGAGGCCACGACCCTGATGTCACTAGGGCGTACAATGATCAAGTCACATATATGCAAGATGCATGAGTCACACCGTATAATCATGCAGCAATCCTGAGCATACCACGCAATCATGTGAGGCACTCCGCCTCATAAGGAGTCCTGTAAATGTTTCAGCCCAATGACTTATGTTATGATCAAACATTCCCCATATCAAGCATACATATGATGCGCATGGGCATGAATCATGGAGCTATACTAAGCATGTTATAAAGTGATGAATTATCAACAAGTATGGGCCTATCAATGGGCCTTAAGGAGAGTCATAATGCGGACATTTAACCAACATTATTCTTACAATGTGGACGTCAAACCAACATTGTTCCTTAGGCATGGCCCGCCATAAAACATCATTACACAAACCATAGAGAATCACACATTGCAATGGACCTATATACATCTCATTAGGCCTCGACCCATAGGCCTTAGATACATCAAATGGGTCGTATCACATGGGCCTTATATTCATCAAATGGGCCGCATTAATGGGCCTCACCAACGGCCACAATTACATTGAATGGGCCTAATCATATGGGCCTTATGTACATCAGATGGGCCACACCAATTGGGCCCTATGCCTATACTAAAGTGGGCCCCCAACAACAGGCCATAATACATCAAGATGGGCTTAATCCTATGGCCTTATATATATACCAAGGTGGGGTCCACTTGGACTATAGATCTGTCTTGTTTTTAGTCTCAAGCCTTAAAATGGGCTTTCAAAAGGGTTAGACGGCTCGGATGCAACACATGTATCATGGTGAGGGGTCCACATGAAGGCCCACCATCATGAATATTATATATAATATAATATATAATTTATATATAGGATATATATATATATAATATTATATGATATTATATATAATATAATATATAATTTATATATAGTATATATATATATAATATTATATGATATATATATATATGCATACATAGACACACACACACACACGCGCGCGCGCGCACACACACACCGTCCCCTGGACGATGTGGACAGAACACGTAAGGGGGGTCCACCGTCCACCGTCAGTGGACGATGAGAGTGAAACACGTACATCATTGTGGGTCCCACGTGGGGCCCACCATAACATTTATTTTCCATCCAGACCGTTGATAAGGTCGCATGGACCTGGATGAAGGGTAAAAACAAACTTCATATAAATCCAAAACTTCTGTGGCCCAGAAAAGGGTTCCAAGGGTAGACCTTCAATCCCACTTTTCCTTTTGTTGTGGGCTACCTGCGACATGTATACGACTGATTTTTGGGGTGGGCCCACTTCTGAACGGATTGGATGACAAGTAACATCAAGGTGGGGCCACGGCTGGAGCAATGGGTCCCTGCTGGCCGACCGTCAAAGCGCAGCAGCGTACTGCTGCTATGTCAGCGGCAACAGGCGCTGCCCCTTATCTTTTTTTTTTGGAAAACCTCTATTTATGTGGTTTTTCATGTGTGGGGCCCGCTTCAAGGTAATCCACTCTAACCATTAGATTTCATAGTCCATAACAAGTTCATCAAGCCCAATATTGGGCCTGTTTCAGCGTGTAAAAAAAATTTGGGAAACTTTAAATGGTGGAGATCACTGTTTGCTAAGGAATGGCCCGCTAGAATCTCAGATTGGCTCCGTTTTCTGGTTCAACGCCAAAAAAAACTGAGCAAAGGGATGGACAACCTGGATTGATCTTATACATCCAGGTGGGGCCTATATGAGTGACCCCTTTCCAAAGGCTTGAAAAACAAGCCAATATTTGTGTTTTAATTTACGTCTGGACGGTTTTCACATAACACATGCATTGAAGTGGGCCCTACTTAGGCGGGCCACCATATGGTGGGGTGGTGTGGATCACATACACATGTAAAGTGGGCCTCACCCACAAATAGATTGGGTCCAAACCATGCTTCATGGTGGGGTCCATTCAGGTGGGCCATATGGCCATTCCATCATACATAAAATATATAAATAACAAGAGAGGGAGAGAGATAAAAAGAGAGTGGGACACGTGTGATGGAAGGACCCCGGCACTATGGGCCCCCCGTTTCAAGCATCCAATCGTACATCAAGTGGGTCCTATTACGCGTGAGCCCATCAAATTGAAAATCAACGGTAGAGATCTTTTCTCTACCAAAATGAAAGGTTTAGATGACCCCATCTATGCAAGAAAATAAACATCATGATGGGGTCCATGGAGAATGGCCCCATCATGGAATGATCATGAGGATCAAAATGGTCCATCGACCACATCAAGGGTCCAAAGTGAGATCCATACCATTGATCGGTAGGCCTCACTTGACCCATCATAAAAAATATGAAAACTAGCCTATAGGAGCACCCACCGGTCGGTCTTCTCGGTCTGTTGGAAAGCCGACCTCCTTGTGCTTCACTTTGATGGAGGAAGATGAGAAGTGGATGGCTTGGATGAAGGATTTGGGATGAGAAAGTGGCCCACACACATGCACTCTCTCACATGGAAGAGAGCTTGGATGTGAGCTCTCTTGTTGCTTGGGATTGAGTTGAGAAATGAGAGAGAGAGAGAGAGAGAGATGGGATGTAAGGAGAGGAGTGATGGATGTGAGTGATGGGTGAGGTGATGGTGTACTTGACTAACATGGGTGTGTAAGAGAGAGGGTGAGAAAGGGTTGACTTTGGAGAGAGAAAGCATGGGTTGCTTTATACTTGACATGAGGTGATGGATGGGATTGATTGATGGGATTGATTTGACATGTCGTAGAGATTCTCTTAAGATTACAAATGCGCGGTGTTTTCTCAAAATAAACACTGGCCCACATCTCTCTGCCAGGGTATTGGATTGGTGCACGAGTCGCGGCGTTGGAACCGCGGCAATGATACGGTCATAATGGTACAAGTCTCGAATAAAGCCGACTCAATTCTACAGGATACGACTTAGGGTCGTGCGCAAACGTTGATTATACGTCGCGGGTTGCCGGAATTCGACGGGAAGGATCACGAGATTCGACGGGAAGGATCGCGAGATTCGACGGAACAGTACGGACTAGGATACGGGTTTTACACCCTCGGTCTCAGTGGGGCTCACTTTTATAATTCTTGTTGTAAATCCAAACTATCTACCATTTTAATTTTAGCCAATGTTGGTTCAAAATCTAAGTGAATCCAATGCACAGGTGGATCACAAGATAAGAAAAAGTTGGTTGGTTACCCCCATTGAAACTATCAATGGTTTTTATTTATTTATTTATTATTATTTTTTAGAAGTTAATTGTTTGTAAGCTATGTAAATTGTTGAAACGGCATTCCTAACCCTTCGGAAGGTCATTCCTGGTGGGGAAGGTAACCATCAAATATTCTTGACCCATGATGGTTTGAAGGGCATGCATTCAATATACACTTTTGCTTTCCTTGTGGCACATTTGAGCTTTTGATCTAAATTATTTTGGGGCCCAAATCTGAAAATCATACTAGAGAAATGGTGGATGGCTCGGATATTTCACAAATAACACTGTGGGCCCCATGATCACAACTTAATACGTCACACTCGCACCACAAAGCAAACACGTTTCAAACCCGTGTAACAAGTTCAAACCGGCTCTGGATATACAGCGAGAACAATGTTGTTCACTTTTGAGGAGGGTAAATTTGTCATTTTCTCACTTAATATAAATTTTCCACTAATAGAAAGTAGGACCGACAGTCACGAAAATTGGGTCCAGTTGATGCCGAAGTCAGGCCCAATTCAAGGTTCCTATGCCAAAAGCTTAACCTAATATGACATGTACCTACAGCAGCTACATAGCTGATGAGTGGTACATCGGCTTCCAGTATACAATAAGTTTAGCCCCAAAAACACGGAAGCGGATTGGCTGTTGTACCTCACGCCAGCTATATAGCTGCTTTATTGATCGTCGGTAAGTTTTGTGGGTCTGATCATAAGGTATGTATTAAATTCAAACCGTCCATTCGTTTGGTGAGCTCATATCTAACTACCAAGTGGAGCACGCTACAAAAAGTAGTGGCTGATTGAACATCTACCATTGAAACCCTTTTGGGGTCACAGAAATTTTGTGATCAATATAAAATTTGTTTTCCTCTTAATTCAAGTCTTTGTGACCTTATAAACAGATTAGATGGAAAATAAACTTTATGGTGGGCCCTACAAGTTTTTTAATGGTAAAAATCATTATCTGCGCTACTATTTGTGGTGTGGTCCAGATGATCTTTTGATATGATTCGTTTTTTGTATAATGCTCTAAAATGATCTCTAAAAATAAATGAACGGGTAAATATAATAAATACACCACTGTGGGGCCCATGTAACTTTGATCTCCTTTGAACCGTTCATACAACTTGGAGCTCGAGGAGCGTCAATGCTCGTCTTCGCACGACACGTACCTACAGCAGCTATATAGCTGATGTGTGGTACAACAGCCAATCCGCTTCCCAAAAACACAATCTGAGTGGGTTTTAATGGTGGACATCCTATATATCCCAACTGTTTCCTATGGTGTGACGCTCTTGTGTTTTGGATCAACCTGATTTTTCATTATTGAGGGATTGGATGTTGGCCGTACATCATAATGGGCCATATGCACTACGTTATATCATAAACCCCTCCTATAAAACGGTTCAGGGGGAAGGGCCTCAAGAACTAGTTGCGATGTGTTCTCATAAATGGAGTTGACTCTTTAATGACAACACGACTCACTTTTCATTCTTTCTACAAGGCTATGGAGATTACATGCACGTTTACATTTTTCTACACGAGAACATTTTTTTAGAAAGGAAACGTGCCCATGGATTCCCGCCCACAATCAATGGACGCTAGCTAAAATATGTTTGGCAAACAATCTCAAATGGAGTAACCCAATGTAGTTGCTGAATCCCGAGTTTTTTTAATGAGTTAAATCTAGTTGACTATAGCAAGTTTTATTACTACTCATTTTGTAAAATAATTCAGTTTTTCTTTGTTCTTGTTATTTTTGTTGTTTATGATGCTATTTGTGTTGAATAGGCAATGGCAGACGTGGTGGGTTCAGCTGCAGTCGAGGTCGGAAAGTGTGCATGGCCTTATCTTAAGGAACATGTGGGCTATCTTATGCATTTTAATGACAACGTTGAGGATCTGGAAGTCCGCGTACAAGATCTGGTGGCCAGGAAAGAGCACATAGATCGATCGGTAAGCCCGGACCTCTCCAATGGCGAAGAAGAAACCCCAGAAGTTAGGCTATGGCTAACACGAGCTGCCCAAATGATACAAGAAGCAGTGACGATACAGCAAAAAGAGGCAGAAAACAAGGGATGTCTACATTGTCCGAATTTGAGATGGCATTACAGTATAAGCAAGCAGGCGAAACAGATGACGGAGCGCATTGTTAGGCACTATGATGATGGGAATCCCGAGAAGATGAAGATGACAATGCTCCCACCCACCCCTTCCGGCCGTCATAAACGAGGAAGCTCCATCAATCCAGGGTCTACCATCTGTAGAATCATCTCTCCAAGAAGTCATGAGTGCTTTACGTGATGAAAATACCAAAATAATTGGAGTATGGGGCATGGGTGGTGTGGGCAAAACTACCCTCGTGAAAAATGTGAACAATAAATTGCAAGGGACACAACAATTCAATAAAGTCATAATGGTGATTGTTTCAGAGGACGTGGATACCAAAAGGATCCAGGGAGACATTGCGAAGAGATTGGGTTTCACACTCCGGGAGAATGGGACAGAGCCCTCGCGAGCAATTGATCTGAGGAATAGATTGATGCAAGAGAAGAAATTTCTCATCATATTGGATGATTTGTGGGTGCAGCTTGATTTGGCTAAGGTAGGAATTCCCTCTACTAACAGCCATGAAGGTTGTAAAATCATATTCACAACCCGTAATGAAGATGTGTGTCAAGGAATGGAAAGCCAAGTTGACATTCAAGTAAAAGTGCTCTCAGAAGAGGAATCGTGGAAACTATTCAAAGAAAAAGCAGGTGCTGTTGTAGATAACTCTTCCTTGCAAAGCAAGGCGAAGGAGGTTTTAAAGGAATGTGGCGGTCTTCCCCTAGCAATTATCACACTTGGACGGGCACTAAGAGGTAGGAGAAATCCTAAGGAATGGGATAATGCACTGTCACAGCTGAAGAAATCTGTGCCAAGCGATATCAAAGGCATGGAGAACGGGGTATACCATTCTATCAAAATTAGCTACGACCATTTGCGACCTCAGCTAAAACCAGCTTTCTTGTTCTGCTGCCTGTTTCCTGAAGATCATGATATTCATGTGGACACGATGATTAGATTGTGGAAGGGTGAAGGCTTTTTGGAAGATGTTGAAAGTTGGGAGGAAGCATTAAATAAAGGGCACGCTTTGGTTGAAGAACTCAAATCTTCTTGTTTGTTATTAGCAGGTGAAAAGGAAGGGTATGTAAAGATGCACGACATTATTAGGGATGTTGCCATTTGGATTTCGTCAAAAGAATGTAAGGACTGCAAATCTTTTGTGAGAATCGGATTGAAAAGTTTGCCACAGGGGGAAGGTTGGGAGGAATACAAGAGGATTTCTCTCAGGCGATGTGAGATTAATAAACTGCCAGAAGGGATGCATTGTCCTAAATTGGTGACATTGATGATGCCGGGAAATGAGGAGCCGATTGAAATTCAAGGTGGGTTTTGGGAAGCAACAAAAGAACTTCGGGTTCTAGATCTAAGCGAAACAGCTATCAGTAAGATACCAGTACTGTCAAACCTGGTGAATCTACGGGTGCTTTGTCTGAGGAGCTGCAAGTTTGAAGAAAGGAATTTTTTGTCGGCACTTGGGGCACTGAAGCAGCTTGAATTTCTCGATCTGTCACTTAACAATTGGTTATGTGAGTTTCCAAAAGAAATCGGAGAATTGGTCAATCTGCGGGTGCTTTGCCTGGGGAGCTGCGAGTTTGAAGAAGTGAATTGTTTGTCAGCACTTGGGGGACTGAAGCAGCTTGAATTTCTGGATCTATCATTTAACGATTGGTTACGGGAGTTGCCAAAAGAAATTGGAAAATTGGTCAATCTGCGGAGCTTGGACTTAACAAATACTGATAATCTTAAAATTGTTCCAAGTGGTGTTATATCACGGTTGACTCTCTTGGAAGAATTGAAGATGTGGAACAGTTTCGACGAGTGGAAGGCTGAAGAAAAATATGCAAGCAGCAGCAGCAGCAGCAGCAATAGTAGCAACGCCTCTTTGAGTGAAGTGACATCTTTGAAAAAGTTATCTAATTTACATCTCTGTATTGTGGAAGTGGAACGTTTCCCACAAGACTATCCTCTGATTAAACATCCGACAAAGTTGAAGGAGTTTTGCTTCCGCATAGGCCCAAGGCCTGATTATCCTCATTGGAACCATGTTGAGTTGAGATATATGGAGATTGTTGGTTGTAGTCTCATCCCCGAATGGGCTCTAATGCTTTTACCACAGACCACCCATTTAAAGTTAAGAAAATGCAAGGGTACTCAAGAGGCACTTAATCGCGGTGGAGGATTCCCAAGTTTGAAATATCTTGAAGTTGAGGAATGTGATGATGTGGAATTTGTTGTCAGTGCAAAGGAGTCTCCTGAAAATGCATTCGGTAATCTACAGAGTTTAGAGTTGAGATCTCTGCCAAATCTAAAGAAAGTCGTGACTAAGTATGAAGAGGGATTGCTTCCCACCCTTTTATTTCATAACCTTCACAATATATTCGTGAATGGATGTCCTGAATTAAAGCATCTATTCCCATCCGTTTTATTGCAAGGAATGGATAATTTAACCCATGTCAGTGTGCTTTATTGTGGAGGAATGGAGCATTTATTTGATGGACCACCCACGGTGGAGCAACGCAATGATGTGCTCTCCGAACTCGAAACCTTACATCTTTCAAATCTCACGAGCATGACAAGTATTTGGCCGATGGGGTTAGTGGTGAATCTCCAAAATCTCGCTACTCTGGATGTTTGGGTTTGCCATGGCTTGAAGAAGAGCGTTGTGTCGGCGATGCAGATGAAGGGTGGGCTCCCTAACCTTAACAAACTCCACGTGTTTTTTTGCGAAGGAGTGGAGGAGATCATTTCAGATGTGGTGGATAATGTGGGTCTCCTACCTAAACTAAGAACTCTAGACTTAAGATATCTACCGAAATTGGTGCGCATATGTGGAGGAGAGGCTGATCCCCTGTTGCAACTGGATTGGAATTCACTGGAAGAAATACAAGTGGAGAGATGTGGAGGAATGGAGCATGTATTTGATGGACCGCCCAATGATGTGTTCTTCAAACTCAAAACCTCAAATCTTAAAGATCTCCATCATAACCTGACTACTCTCGTGCTTTCGAGGTGCGAGTTCTTTAAGAAGACCGTTATTTCGTCGGTTCAGATGAAGGGTGGGCTCCCTAATCTCGTCAACCTCACCGTGAATGATTGCGGAGAAGTAGAAGAGATCATTTCAGATGTGGTGGATAATGAGGGTCTCCTACCTAAACTAGAAAATCTGACATTATCCCATCTACCGGAATTGGTGCGAATCTATGGAGGAGGAGAGGCTGTTCCACCACCGCAATTGGATTGGCATTCATTGAAAACAATTTATGTGTATGGATGTCCCAAGCTTAAAAAGGTGCAGCCTCTGCAAGGTGGGGCCGACAGTGTGCCGTCGCTTAAAGAGATAGAGGGAGAAAGGAATTGGTGGGAGGGGTTAGATTGGGAAGGAGACGACAGAGGCTCCCAATACCATTCCCGGTTTAAAGAGGTATCGTATTATATTGGTATATATAATGTGTCCAACTGGTTGGACCACAGTTTAACAATCCATCTAATTGATAACTTTCAAATTATTGAGTTCTTGTTAAATCCAAACCTCCTAACAGGTTGGCCCCATTATGATAATTAATTATTGTAAAAATCATCTCTATCCACTATTCAAGAGAGCCACACAACATATAATAGCATGTATCCATTGATAAAATGCAAAATAAAAGTGTGGTCAACTTAATAGGTAGACAGGGATGATTTTTTTGAAAAATGTTAATCATGGTGGGGCCAATCCATTGAACAGGTTGGATGTCCCATGAACGGTTTTAGTTATAATTTTTCTGATGGATGGACCATAACCTGCAGTTCAACCGGTTGGACTTAAGGTATTCTCTTTCTTTTGAGGATTGCTTATTGCACAGGCGTGTGGAACCGTACATATCTACGTGCGGGAACACGTGCAAGTAGAAATCACACGTCTGAGATAGGAGCTTTCCGTAAGATTAGAAATAATTCTTAACATCCATCTTACTAAAACGTCAGAGAATCTCACTCTTTAGGTGTCCCACAACGTACACAGTAAATTGACAGAGTTTTTTTAACTGGCCATCCATTTGTTATGTAATGCCGTGGCCCACCTGAGGTGTGAAACGACTTGGATTTTATGTCACAATATCTAACCAGTGTAGCACGCTTGATGGAAAGTTCGGATGTCACACATTTCTCACATTGTGACACATACAGTTGTGTATGGTTCCCACGTGTATGTGGAATTAGCCAATCTCTTTTAATCTTCATGCTTTCTTTCTTCCTCTGGTATGCTAATGCCACATTCATTACATGTTCTAATCTCCTCTGATGCCTCAAAGACTATTTTAGTATTATTGTTTCTACATTGCGGCCCACTTGAAGAGTGAAATGGCCAGATCATTATGTCAAATTAACACACTACCATAGCCCATGTGGCTGCATGTTTGTCTCCAATATACCTGCGGCTTTAGTTAGCCTCTTGATTTCCATTTATGTTATTATTATTATCATCATTTGGGTTGGAATACAATGCATATCAGACTTAAGCTAATGTTTATGTACCCATGGATGATGCAGAGGTAGAGTATGAATATGAAGATGACCGGCCGAAGATACCAAGGTACCGAGAAATTATACACTCGTGGCATACACATAGGAAGTTAAAACTGGATCCCAGTTTACATGTATCACCAATCAAATATTACATTTGATTGATTATCTAACAGTCATATTGGCTCCAACAAACGGAACCCAAGGGGCCAGTTTTGAATCTTTGCATTCTTCAACAGTGGTTGAAGGCCCAAGGCCTATTGTGCAACTAAAATTTCATTCCATTTGTGATAGCCTCAAGTGGATTCCATATGACTGATTTATATCACTCTTGTGGATTCCATATCATTCTTGCTTGGCATGTTTAGAGAGAAAGAAGTAATTGCATTGTTTCCAAGAAATCTCTCTCAAAGGAAAGTATTCTAAGAAGGATTCTTCATCATGTTAGGAGTATGGCTATTTTCATTATCAGCCCAATCATTCCAAATTAGTCTTTGTACACTCTATGTGTCACTTGGTACCTCCTCACCTCTTATATCCATGTTCAGGTGCCTTCTACTCTACAGAGACAGGGTTGTGAAGCCCCTTCAATCCCGTGCTGGGGATTGTATATATAATGCTACTCTTTGAGTTTCTAGGATTGGTTGTGTGCGCCTTTTCTTCACTGGAGAAGCCCTTTAGGATGCTTGCGTCTGTAAAGAGTTGTGCAAGCATTGTGGACCAGAGTATTAGAATTCTACTTTTTAGTTTCTCTAACCTCTGCTTTGTTGTCTCCTCAGGTCTCTGGTCATTTGAAGTTTATAATATGAAGACGCTTGCTACTATTCAATACTCAAACTACTCCTCTTGGAAAATGCAGCTCTTCACTCGCCATTTAAATTCAAATATCAATTGCCTAGGTATCATATCAAGAATTATTGACTCATGAAGGAAGAAAATAATTGAAAATCTTAGTTATGTTCCTTTATCCACTCCCCTTATTTGTCTTCTCCAATCGCTTGAGATGCTAAGCATTCTCCATGGATGAGAATCCTTC